>NC_090791.1:9092826-9392826 GCF_040054535.1 Antennarius striatus | reverse complement strand
AAAAGTAACAGGTACGATAATAGTTTTTTGTTTTTTTTCACAAAGCCAGTTATTGTGGTTGTGGTTGCATGTCTATGTCACTGTCTCCACTATCCTCTCTCTTCTTATCTTAGTCATTCCATTTCCAATGCTTTATGTTAAACTAGGACAAAATAAGTTAGCCCGATGCTTGTGATACTTAATTTTCCCTAGAGGGGATCAATAATGTGGATTCTTCTTCTTCTTCACACTTAAAGGCATAAGTAAAAACCCTCCAGTCAAGATATTTACCAAAGTATCTTGGAAACACACTCTGTATTGCATTTATTTAGAATTTCAATTGATATATTATAGATAATTTGAGCTAATGTTGTACTCTTCTAAACAATCAGGTCCGAAAATCACAATTTAGAGGGGTTTTTTGGGAAAACTATTAATCAAAAACACATCTATGAATCTCTTGTGCTGGTCAAGAGCACGGAAAATGAAGCTGGTTTCATTTAATCTTTCAAATGAAAGAATGAATTAGTCTAGCTGGTGCAATTACTCTCATCTTATTCCTCCTTCCCACAGGAACCCAGAGCATTATTTTGCCTCCATCAGCAAGAAAACACAGGGTCTGGTTAGCACACCTGGTGCTGTGTGAGAGTTGGCTGAGAGCTTTGTGTTGTTGAGGTGACAGATTGAGCACAGCATGATTGATTAATATGATCTGCTGTAGATAATGTTCACTGCCTGTGGGACAGGCCCCTGGAAAATTGCCACTTATACCCAGATGCATGCATACTTTACCTACACTCAATATTTCCAGTAATTAGCAGGGTGGGCAGCAGAGAGGGAAGCAGCTTAGCATTTTTCTATATGTCAGATGCATGAGTAAGAGCTCTATTAAAGGCTGGAGGTTTTAAAAGTAGGCCAAACACTATGTAATGTGCAAGAGCAAATTATCAGCATTATTAAGTTGCAGTGTAAAGTTTACTATGGCAGACTTTTAGAAAGTCATGTTTTTTAATGAGTTTGTAAGTAAATGCCAGAAACTTAACTTACATTCATTCCCATGATCTCTCGAATGGTCGCGTCAAACTCTGAAGAGTTATTGAAGTTGATTGTAATGACATGCGGTCTGCCAATATACTGCTCTGCATACGGATGCTGAGAGGCCACCTGCGGGGGCAATAAATGAGATGAATTCACAACCTCAATAAAACGATAAGCTTTGAATAAAATACCTAATGAAGTGCAAGGTGTTCCATTCAAAGTCTGATATAGGTGGATTTTTGTGTGTAGAATGCATGATGTGATTGTTCTGTGCTAATATCTAAATAGCACATCTGAAAGCGCTAATAACAATAAAGTGGAGGCTAAGAAAAAAATAATCAGCCTACCTTCCTGGATGTAGGCTTCCCCCTGAAGAAAGCATGATTCAGAGAGCTGTGTGGAGGATCAAACTTGGGTTGTAGAAAGACACAGCCATTGGCTATAGCCTCTAAAGGGGCGGGGCCTTCATAGGGGAACCCAAAGCCGATGAACAGCTTGACAAGAAAATGAAAAAAAAGAGAAGGTGGAGTTCAAATACAAGTGCTGAAATGTGCAAAAGCTTAAACCAAGTGTTTAACATGTTTGTTTGTTTTTTAAATAAGTTTCTGGCGCTTTAGTTGTGCTCCTCCCACCTTGGCCTTCCTGAGGAGCTGCTGCAGCTCCTGCTGAGGCAGCAGACCGTGGTTCTTGACAAAGGCAGGCACCTCCGGCGGACGCTGCGTCTCATAGTACACCGTCCCGTGGATCTCCATGTAGCGATGCAGAACAGACAAGAACTTCTCCTTTCCCTTTGCAGCATACAAACCGAGTTAATAATCATATGAGGAAGTAATTAGCTTCCAGTAAATGCACCTATGTTAATACAAAGTGACCTGAAGTTAATATCTGGTTTATGAACTCAGTCTGAGTATTGAACAAACACCGAGCTGATGAATCAGTACTGAAAAGGGTAGAGGAGAAGAGCCACAAGTATCCACAACCTGTGAAGTTACAGAACACCTGAATAGTTAAATAATCTATTGTTGGAGTGCAGTAACCCTGTTTGGAGACAACAAGCCTAATTAACATAAAGCTGACATTAATTTTGTATTAATTTGTTTTGTTTTTTTTAAATCTTTTTTATTTTTGTAATTTGGATCCTTTCCCAGATAAATGAAAGTGATGCCTGACAGAATACCTGACTGTATTAACTAAGCATCAGAACTCATTGTGTAGACATGAGCTTGTACTCAGCAGGTCTACTGGAGACAGCATGGCATCTTCAGAAAATCTATTAAAATGTGCTGGCAAAGTCAAGGACTACTTTTCCTACAGAGCCGATACTGATGGTGACCCCTCTGATATACTGAAGCCCGTGTAGAGCTTTAAACATTTAATGGAACATTTCGGACCTCAGTCACAAACTCAAGGCCTTTACAACATGTAGAAAACAAGTTAAGTGAGCGAGCTTTATTTGCTGGTAGCTTAGCTAGCAAGAAGATAAACTGTTAAATTTAGACAAAATCAACCACATTAATATCAAAGTCTACACTATAACATAAGATACATGACAAGAATAATACACATAAAATGACAAATATATTTTAGTACACTTACTTTAGGTGCATTTTTTGGACATTTTTTAAGATACATTATTATATTAAGAAAAATCTCAGAATGCATTTCATGTGTTCTATTTTGTAAAATCCTTTAAAGTGACACAGCATTATGTTCTTAAAATGTTAAATTGCATTTTCTGAACACATAATACCAGTTTAATAACAATTTCAAACACAAATCTCGTGACAAATTCTACATGTCAAGAGTATTTTACATGTCAAGTCACTGTGCATGAGTCATATTTTTAAACAAAAATGTATCTTAAGAATTCATGTGAACACAACTGAAATCTTCGGGATGAGTCAAGGAAACATCTTGGTTTGTGTTGTTTGTGTGTCTCACTTTGGGCAAGTTATAGATGCCCATTAAAAGCAGGTGTACTTACTTGAAGCTGATCCATCAACGATGCATCAAGGGATGATGAATGCAGAATGGTAATGGGGTGAGAGCAGAGATTGAGGAGGAGGAATGTGGGCATAGACAGACATAAAGAAAAAAAAGAAAATATCACATCAAGTATTTGTCTTTCTTTCCTGTCATGGGAGCTTAAAAGCTCCACAAGCTCTCATGTGAACATCAAAATGAAATGGAAGAACACGCTGATCTCATCGCGGGGTTGTTCATTGTCTGGAGAGACTCAGATGCTGCCGGCTTTTACAGTGCAATGTTTCAGACTCTCAGTGTAACACTGCAGCTAAGAGAGGAAGAAATGTTACGGCAGCGTAGGAACAAAGCTCCAGTCTGATTCAAGGGAAGCAAACCTCAGGGAAGGCTGCAGCACACTTCAAAAGGTACAGTATGACAGAGGAACCTCGCCAGTAGCCGGAGGGGATGATTTACCCCAAACAAAAACTGTTGTTCCTCTACCATCACACTTCAGGCAAGGTTCCTGAAGGAGTTACTTGTTTGCAGGAAATGCAACATCTATTGGGCGTTTCACCTGGTTTTGGTGATGGTTTGCTGAGAAAAGAACTTGATAGACGCTAAAAACAACTATCCTGATTATTCCAATTCATTCAGAACCTTATAGATGCTAATAGTAGAAACATTTAACTTAAATCCGTCTTTGTTCCAGTCCTCCGTCAGGTGTATAGGTACAATGATTGCCCTAAATGAGGCGTTAAATTGGGAGTCTTACGAGGCATTACACATTATAACTCCTTGGGGGCATGTGACATCCAGAGGAATAGGAACTGTTGGGTAGTGTTGAAAACATTTTATTTCAGAAAGGATGGTGAGATGTGAGCGTTAATAGAGTCATGGGATATAAACCTGGAAGTCTTTCATATGACCTATCAAATGTTTAAGGTGCACATATACAGTTCTGTCCCTTCATAGAGTCAATAATTTTACCTTTGAAATGCAGAGTCATAAAACGGCCTCACTTAAAAACACTGTGTAGGGTCCATTGTGTCTATGACTGTAATCTTTATTTAATGTTCATTATAAACACACAGTGTCCACTAACAGAATGTAATCACAGACTTCTCTGTAGTCATAATAATAATAGTCAGGTGTAGCGTAGTTCTTGGAAACTGCATCTACTGTAGCTCCAGTTCTGACGAACAAGAAGAAAAAAATTATTCTGCTCTGTACAGATGTGATTCTAATCTTTATGAAATAATTTTCTGCTTGGAGACACTAAGAACATGCTTCAAGAACGTTGACATTTTAACAGCAGTACTTCCGTGAGGTATTGTGTGATACTGACCTTCCACATGTTTGCTTCTTTGCCGTACACAACAGCCATATTGTCAACCTTGTTCCGCTGAATGTTCAATCTCTCCGTCTCATTCAGCTCCTCTGCCACGAAACCCATAAAAGAGTTATCAGGAGTGTGAGCTGCCAAGGACAAACAAAGCAATGCGATGTTACCAGTCCTATTTCGTGTCTCAAAAAAAAAAGTGATTAAACTGAGAGAGTTGTGGTGGATCCACAGTGCTCTGGAGAATACAGAAAAGAAGCGAAGTGAGAATTCAGCAGAGCAGAAGTTCTATAAATTAAAAGAATGCCAGAAAAAAACTCACATATTGCAATACTTATCTAACGCAATACACAGTTAACACACAATGCAAACATTTGTATTCACTGGGCACAATGACTGACAACAACAATGTTGCCTTTCTGTCATCAGCTCCCTATTTGTGAACTGTGGATACAAAGCAACGATATCAATGATAGCGATACAACAACAACAACAACAAAAACTCTTCTGCATCTGGAGGATGTCAAGGGGGAAGGCTAGAGACACTGTATTTTTAGGCAATTTTTAAAGCTGGGATGAAAGCTGACATCCCTCCCACTGTAAGCTCTGCAAATGAGAGAGTGGGGCCCCTGCTCAAGTTTATTCTGCCACCAATTTCACCAAATCTGCCATGATTGTGTGTGTTTTCTTGTGTTTTTGAGCATTTCTGTGTGAGCATGCCTAATGGTGCTTGGTCACAGTCCGTGGCTTCAGGCATCTGCGCAAGCACAGCTGCTCTAAACAAGTTCTCTGCTGTTTGTTTCACCGACGCTTCTCATGCTGCAGCCTCAGGACGTTATGAGGTAGCAGTCTGCTCATCGCATAAGCACAGGTGTGAACACACCCAAATATATCACAACAAGAGTAGATGCACGTCTTCAGGGGAAAGGTAAATTAAAAACCACATACGGAACATGGTCATGTACTGCTGCCCATGCAGGTTCCAGTAACCCCAGTTGGTCCTGTAGCCATGCAGGGTGGCGTACTCCTCGTGGTTATAAGCAGGCTCAGTGCCGAAGGTGTCGATCACTCGGATGTGGCACCTGGAAAGAAATAAGAAATAGGGTGAGCTAAATTTAGAACAAAGTCGTCTCAGGGTTTCATCTCTGAATAAAAAAGAAAAACAGCAGGAAGTGAGAAATAATTCATTATAAGGCAAGCATGGCCAATATGAATCAATCAGCATAATTACAGCAGTAAAATTACAACACAACAACATAAAATCAATGGAGGAGAGCACATTCCTCTCATTCTGACCTATAGCGACTCCTTTCTGCACAATAACTGTCTCCTTGTCTCCCTTTGCAAATATGTCAGTGGTGATAAATACACATGTTCCAATCACCAGCGCCACAGTTCACTGAGCAGTGTTTACAAAGGCCTAAAGGGAGACTTCAAGCACAGTCACAGTCACCATAGGGTCTGCTAACATATCATGACACCACCTGACACCAGTAGGGCTCACTGAGATGATAAAATCACAATGAAAAGGCCTAAAATCTTTTATGATGACGTGAAGGCATTATATTAAACTCCTGGTGAAACAGAGGAGTCGATATTAGTTTACAACAAGAAGATGGAGTGGTTGAATAGCAGTGAATACTGCACACACTGAGGAGTTGAAGAAAAAAAAATTAATCAACTATTGTTGATATAATTTATAAACGTCTGCTACTTTAATGACTGTGAGGGGAGGAAAGGAAATTATACTATAGCTCTGTAACCTAAAGAAAGCTGAGAAGTAATGGTTGATTGTAGACTTTTTTTTTAAAAACTTTTTTTAAATTTTATTTTATATACTGATTATAATCCCCGCAGGGAAATTAGTAGCACACTCTAGTTAGTTCAAATCAAATCATGCATATATTTGTGTGTACAAGCCTTGAACACACAAACACACACACGGGGCCTGTACGCATGCAGGGCTGACACCTCCCGCTGTCAGCTCACCTCCAGGTGTTCTTTTTGTGCGGGAGCGGGAATCGGACCGCCAATCTTTGAAACACTGGACGACCCGCTCTACCGCGCGCTCTACCGCTGAGCCACTGCCGCCCCCATTGGACCAAATCAGCCGACGTCTTCACCAGATCTATGCCAGCACCTCATTTTACAAGCCAACATGCAGAAGGATCATCTGAAATATGAATCTCTGCTGTTAATGTATGCAGCTTGTTTCTTTTCTCATATACTGAAAGTACATTGTGGACTGAAGAATTGCTTATCATGGACCATGATTATAACTATTTTGTATGTGTGAACTATTTCAACAATTCAAATAATTGGAATCCACAAGATTTAAGGCTGTTAGAAAGAACTTCAATTATGGTTTGATTTTACACAAAGACTGATTGGATTAAACAACGCACTCTGCTAAATGCAATAAGAATGATTTTCTTGTAAAGTGGAACTGCTTCAGTCCTGCTAAGTCATAAAAATAATTTTAAAAAATAATAGAAAGCTCTGGAAAATCCTGGTATACTGTAAAGGCTGCCTTATTCATTTCAATAGACAACTAACCAAGGCTCCAATGTGATGCATATAAAGAGCACCTGCTTGATTGATCGCTGTGCAGAAGGGCCAAATTGGATCCCTCCAAATGGAGAATTCTGCTGATGCACAGTGGAGTTTCTTGCCTGTAACACCAGCCAACCAATAAGTCAATAGTAGAGCATTTCCACAAGGAAGGAAATTGCCAGTAACATAATTTGATACAAAGAACAAACACTCTGCAGAGAGCTGGTGAAGAAACAAAAATGACAGTATTGGACAAGACACACAGAAAAAGAGAGAGCAAAAGACTGACTTGTGCTTTCTCAGTGACAGACCCATGTGCTGCTTCATTTGCTGCAGGCCATGGTAGTCGGTGTAGATGAGGTCAAAGGGCAAAGGTCCTGTCAAAGGGCAGCTTCCTCGTCCTGGAGGGACCCCCAAAAACCTGCAGACAGGTCAGATCTGCTTCAGGTTTCAAGCTGAGCCAAACTCACTATGATGGGGAGAAAGCATTAGCAATAACAAGCATTTAAACTGGCTCTGAGAGAACTGCAGTCCTTTCTGATCACTTCCTTCATCTATTTAATCAATATCACTACTCAAGTCCAGTATTGTCATTCCTGCAGAAATGAGTCAATCTTCACAGAGGAGTCTCCCAAAGCAGCAGTGTGGGAACATTAGTGAGCTTTATTGAGTTGATAGTTATGATAAACCAGTCATGATTACCAGCCCACATGATATTGTGATTATACTACAGGTAGTCCTCAACTTATGAACACAATTAAATTTCCATTAAATTTCTCAGGTTAGTCGACCAATAGTTAACATCAAATAGTAAAACATTCAGTTTTCAGCGGTTAATGCTTCCAGGTAGAAACCTAACCCGGTTAACATCAGTTCTGACATCATTTAGCTCTTACAGAGGGACAACCCTGTCAATAATTTAAAAAAATGAAATAACAGGCAGGTTGTGACTATGTTTTCTTATAGGAAGCCTGTAGTCTACATAGCTGCCTACATTACCCTAACCTGACCCAAATTGTTGACAGTCACGATGTTGGTGAACGGTCCATTGTACATGAATACATTGTGCACTTGTTTCCTGCTCAGAAGTTCACGGAGATGTGGATAAAAGGACGAAACACAGCAGATGACTCGTTGACAGGAAACCCACATGAAGTCTGACATCACGGCAAACTGTTCACTTAGTCTTACAGTACACTTAGTCTTAGTATATTTGCTGAGTTATTGTGACTTGATGTGAAATCTTAATCTATGGAGTGTTAACGTTCCGCTCAGTGGAGGGTTGAGGCAGAAAGGGGAACTACAGTAGTTGGACATAGCAGCGTGCGGTTGTTTATATCAACGAGTGTACGTGAGTCTGATATTTGTACCTGTATTTCAATAAAAACTACACGAACTGAAACATTACAAACCCACACAACACTTTATCTAAACAGGTGAATATTCAGTTTCTATGGGACTGTCCTACTTTTCTCACAGATGTTTTGTCTTCTATTCTCCATAGTTTGTGTGTGTGTGTGTGTGTGTGTGTGTGTGTGTGTGTGTGTGTGTGTGTGTGTGTGTGTGTGTGTGTGTGTGTGTGTGTGTGTGTGTGTAGCTGTGAGACGGTGGTGAAAAAGAGAGGTAGAAAAAGACATGAAATACCTTGAACACAAGCTTTCAACGGTCCTTTTACTTGTCCTGAATCTACGTTTGTCAAGATGCCATTCAAGGACTTACAACATAAACGCCAGTTTCAAGAGAGTCATAGCAATTCCTATTGTATCCTATTTCCTTCCTTTTGCACTGTAAGCACTCTTGGGGTTGTTGATCATTCTACACAACTCCATGGACGACATTGTCAGTCTGTCTGCCACTTCAGACTGAAATGTATGAACAACAGCTGGATGGATCACTATGAATTTATATTGACCCCTAGATCGATGAATCACCAAGAGAAAGACTTTTTGATTTGCTGAAGCAGGTGCATGATACTGACATGTATTACTTTTTTTTTTTATTCCTATCAACAAGCAGGTGGATTTACGTGGCTTTCCTCTAAATTTCACATCCATTTTTAAATATTCTGAAATTGTCCTCTTAATGTCATTTGTGAGTGCACCTTAATTGTACATCTTGTTTTGTACAGTATGTATGTATGCCTGTGTGTGTGTGTGTGTGTGTGTGTGTGTGTGTGTGTGTGTGTGTGTGTGTGTGTGTGTGTGTGTGTGCGTGCGTGCGTGCGTGCGTGTATATATACACACACATATATGCGCTCTCAATGGCCTTTGCTGTTTTATCCATTGCGATTAGTGGAGTATAAATGATGCTCCACTAATCAGTTTTTTTTATCTTGAGACTTTTATTTAAGCACCACCGTCAGATACAATTTTGTATTTGTTGCTGAACATTATGGTTACTGCTGATAGTTGCTTGCGTGCTAACAATAAACCAGTGTGATGGGTAATGCAAGTACAATATCCTATTAAGTGATGGTGAACACAGCCTCAGGCTGGATTATGTAAGACACCTGTTTGTTTGTTCCCTCTCTCTGTTCCTGCCATGTGTTCTCTGGTCAGAAAAGCGTAGGAGGATATTTTATTGTTAAGAGCAGCTTTATTATTAGACCTCAGGTACGGATTAGACTCCCTGCTGTTACCTCATGTATCTCGCCATTAATGAACCTCTCCCAGCTACAGCTTCGCCTCTTCGGGGTACAATACAGTATTAATTGCTAGACATTTTCTTAATTGTAGTGTACTGTCAAATCAACTGGTATTACTTTGAAGAAATTACTTGAAGTTCTTGTTTCTGAGTTAGTGCCAGACCGGTGGGGGAGGCTCATCCCCCTGGCAGCACGTGGTGAATGTGTTGTAGCACCCCAAAACACCCCTGGGTAGAGACTGCCACCTCCTCCACTGGTGTCAGCCCACAAAGGTTATGTCTTTTGAATTTCCAAAAAAAAATTACTAATACTTCAATTATGCTTAAAATATTTTGAATCACCTATCGTCTGTGTGCAAATCTGTGAGACTTATGAAGCAGGTAACTACTAATACACTTCTCAGTTGTCCGTATATTCTGGGGTGCAATTTCTTTGTTAATATTGATGATCCCTTTCAGTCTCTCAAACCTTCTCAACACAATTCTTGCATTGTCAGTGTATTGATGTCGGCATGCTCATGTGATCAATTTTGAAATGTCATGTTCACATGTCTGCTTGTCTGTACATAAACACTTTGATTTGTCAAATCTGAACCACTGCATCGATCACTTTAGATAAAGTGAAAAGAAGATAGCGTGAATAAAACCAGACAACAGCCACAAAACAAACCCATGTTTGCAAAAGCAGGCAAGACAGGAGATATACATTTGTTGTCTGCTAAGAGAGAATACAGTTCAGCCTCAGAGCGCTCCGTTTTCAGCTGAATCCTGGTAAAAAGGCAATCAGACAAGTGTGCCTGTTTTCATTACAAGAGATATTGCTTTGTCAAAATTCAGTAGCTCGTAAGCTACAGCGTACCAATGCATAGACAATAGAGCAGAAAAAATGAATGCTGAAGTGTTGGTGGCTGTTAAACAATATACATCATATTTCTCCAATTAACACTGCTTGTTATTACATTAAGAGACATTGTAAGAAAACCAGCTTGAATTTGAATATCCAACTACATCATTTGTGCAATATGTAACTACCTTACAGAGGGTCCAGTGATGTCTAAACCAGACTTCATGGCAATCCATCAAATATTTATGCCATTTCAGATTGGAGTGATATTAGCATTTAGAGAAACACACCAGCAAAAAAAACACTGAACACATTGTACTAAAATGTGTCTAGTACACACACACACACACACCCACTCGCATATGCTAAATACGTCACTTGGTGTGTGTGTGTGTGTGCGTGTGTGTGTGTGTGTGTGTGTGTGCGTGCGTGTGTGTGTTATTTAAAATATAAGCATAAATGATGAGTTTTCAGTGTGTCTGTTTGTGCGCAGTTTCGCTGTGTGTGTTCAAAGTTGACGGATAGCCTGTATGGACCCTCAATAGTTTAATGGTGGCATTCATTAATGGGAGAGCAGATGTATTACAGTGAGTCAGTGCAGAAGTGTGTCTGACTCGACTGCTCTCAGATCCAGTGAAGCTGTGGCTGTTCAGAGATTTAATTGGATATACAGTATGCAAATCTCCGCAAACTTTAAGAGAAGAGTAAAGGGATTAAAGTGCATTAAGGAGCGAGGAACTCGAAAATGAGAGTGCATGTACACACACTGCACTATGATGCATGAGCGTACGTCTTTACAGTATGCACACATGAAAAGGCACTTTATCTTCTTTTATGGGATGAAGATTAAAGGATGAGGATGCCTCTTTTTTGTCTTTATCAACAAATCCCATGAATTGGGCAAAACCAACATTGAATATATCCTGCTAGCTTATGTGTAGACAACATCTGATACAGCATAAGCCTCTATAATTTTAACGCTCATAAAAGAACAATACTACTGCATAATGGTGGCACATTTTTCATGTAATGAATATGGCAAATGTAGTTTTGTTAGTCTTAACAGAATAAAGGCATCTCTCAGCATGCTCAGTGCTGACTAGCAGAAACAAAGCCTCTCTTCATATATTAAAAATGCAGTCACAGAGTCGTCTGAGAATGAATCAGACTGCCCGCATTCATTGCATTAATAATATATGCCACTGTGTACGACTTTATGTTCCTAAAGGTGTCTTCCGAAAGGGTTTGCATCAGTTGGCAGAGAGGCATACGCTTCACCAAGCTCACACAGAAAAGAGTTAGAATGAGCAAATTCAATGACCATGCTCAATAAAAAGATAAAATAAAGATGCACACCAGCAAAAAAACATTGAGAATTACTTTAAGGACCTGCTTGAACAGAAGAGTAGAGATAAGTTGTGGGAAAAATAGTGCAAAAAAACACTGATTCACTGCTTTTCACTGGCAAAAAGGCACTTTACCAGTTCATGGAAAGAGAACGATCCCCTCACGAATCAATGCAAGTCGCTCCACAGGCCCAAAGCATTACTCTTAAAAGAAAGAGGGCACATGTTCAGCAGGGAGGAGGCTTTGGAAGAGAAAGATGTACAGTGATGATGAGGTCAAAGAGTTCACTGAGGGCTTGCTGTGTGAGGGGAATGACATGGGCGGCGGGGGGTGGGTGGGTAGGTGGCGGTTGATGTGGCACTGTTGTGAATCAGAGGGAATCAGGTTTGGAATGTTAATCGACTACTGCAGTACACAGGACAGCAGGATGAAGAACAAAAAAAAAGATACCGCTATGAACAAACCAGCTCATTTGCCACAAACTCGACCTTGCACAGATTTCATGTTAACACATCCAGATTGTTCATTGAAAACACTTCAAACTACTTCATTCCATGGAATGCCGATCTTTTGCGACACATGCAAACCCAGAGCCAAGGCAGATTCTGTTGGTGCGCTGATGATGTGGAAGCTTAATCTGCCCTTGCTCCTCACCCTCAGATCCATCTATGGAGTCGTACCTGTCAACCTCCGAACATGTAGCATCATCATGAGCTTCATCATCATTCAAGGTGAAATGGCAGCTCCAGATCCTTGTTATCCACCCCCCCCCCCCCCCCACAACATGGTAGATGTGAAGCATGTGGTAATTATTAACTGAGGTGCTGACAGTACAACCCAGAAGTGAGGTACATTTTTGGGTTTTAATTTCAGGTTTGTTTGCTTTTTAAGTCCTGTCATTATATCCAGCTCTTTCACTTAGACTGGTGGACGACAGTGAAAGTGACCCCTGGTTTAACATTTGTAAAACATTTCTCAGCTAAAACGATCCCACTCTCCAGGCAATCTGCATGTTTATAGGGCAGAAACATGATGAAATTACCTGCTGGTTGTCTTAATGTGCTCTGTCAGCTGCTCCACAGTGGTCAGGGCTGGCAATGAACAACCGTAACTAAATGTCCATGCATATCAGCACAAGTCAAAGTCCAAATCAAGAGGGAGCACCTGAGACACATTATAATGTGAAAACAGTGATTATATGTCGGAGTAGGGACCCATCCTGTGTGACACAGAGTTAAAACATCGCTATTTCTTTTCTGTTCATTTCTGGATCATAACACATCCTGAGTGACAAGTGTGGGTTCTTCCCCACTCTTCTGGCAGACCTTGAACCGTCTGAAGCAACACCACTACCCTGTTTGTTTTCTCCCTTCTCCATTTTCTCACTTCATCCTGCCCATCTCCACCCACAGGTGCTGATGCACTATGTTGTATTGCCGGGTAATTACCCATGTCGCTCTGGGAGGAGATTAGGGGAGATCCCTGAGCGGAAGTGACAGCTGTCTTTGCTGCTGTGCAAACTGCCACAGAGCCCTTTCCAGGGGCCGGTGTTGGTGACAGAAATGATGTCACAACACTTCAGTCTCCACCTCAGCTACAGTAAACCCAGGAAAGCTGGTGCTTCCATTTCATGCAGTCTGTCTTTACGTGAATTCGTCTTTAACCTTTGTCTTCCTGAGGGATTCGTAACTCATCGTCACTTTGCATCATCTTTATGGGAAAAGTATGTTTAATAGTTTAATAATCTATAATAATAATTTTGAAAGAATTATCCTTCAGTGATTTGTCAAATGAAAAGCTTTCATAAAGTTCGGATCTCAAGGTTGCTGCAAAATTTGGCCTTTATATTCTGAAATGTAATCTATTTTAAGAATTGTGATGCATTTTACATAAGACCACAAGGGACAAGTAAAAGTCACTCCAAGCAACTAAACAACTCTCTGGGAACCAACCAACCCTATCCCCCATACCTCATCCAGTTCTTTAGGGGGGATTGGTTGGTGTTCCTAGGCCAGCGGAGAGACATCGCTCGATGTGAAGGAGCAGCGGCTCAACTTCGAGTTCCTCCCCGGTGACGGAGCTCCTCACCCTATCTCTAAGGCTGCTTGGAGCTGAGATGATGTCCTTTCAGTCATGACTCAAAGGTCATGACCGTCGGTGCCTCTCTGGGAAATATGGATGCAAAATACTGTGTTGCTCATGTTATGAAATGAAAAGTCACTGGGTGACTATCCATTCACATGATGCTGCAACAATAAATAACATTTGCTTTGCTACACAAGTGTTATTTTCAATTAAAGTCCTTGATAAACTGTGCTTGAGAAAAGCATGGGCTGTGCAACATCTAACACTGAAAAAAGGAAAGTGTGTTCAGCACCACAGTGGAACATCTGTGGGAAAATACAAGTTTGAGATGCTGCTATAGAGAAAGACAGAAGGAGGGATGTGTGAGGAGAAGTGATTTGTCAAAGCTGTACAGCAAAGGGAGGATGCCAGCCAAAGCGATGACTCAAAGAAGCCACCGGAGAGCACGAATGTTGGCAATTAGAGGCAATTATATGATGCAAACCCAGAGCTCCCACTTTTACTGAGCTTTCAAGTGTGGCTAATCTGGGTTTAACTTATCACCAATCCTGTCCGCACATGAGAACCACAGGAGACCATCCAGCAATATTAAGCTTCTTTCCAAAGCCTGGGTGGGAAAATGAAGAGTAGGAAGTGTAAATAGATACAAGCCTGGAGGAATCTGCTGAAGCACAACGTACATAATGATTTGTCAATTTAATAGCATGTGGGAGAGTAAGGGATAGAGACAACTACCCTTTTATATTCATTAATAGTAACACTAAGGAAGATTTATGGACATTTTGTGTTTGCCATTACCAGAGCAATTTAAGAATCTCATTAAAAAAAAAAGTGTAATATATACCTTGGATTGTGTTTTCACGGCTGTAAGCAAAGAGAGAATATGAAAGGAGACTGAAAAAGATTTCTTCAATTTCCCCCCTCTATCATATTTTCCCAACATGACAATTTTATGACCAATACCAACCAAAACAGGTCTAACACATAATTACAAATGTGTATTGTGTTGCGTTAATCAACTCAAATAATCTTGATAATTAAATCAACTGTCAGTAGCAGCTGCAGCATAAACACACAGATTAAAACACATGGACTATAGGAGTTCATAGATAAAATCGCCTTGTCCTCAGCCGATTTCTTTGGGAGTCAACTCCTCTCTCAGAATTGTTGTTTTTTACATTTCTAATTGTTTTCACCCTTGAGACAGGATGCAGTGATTCAATACACCATGACACCAATTAGTGGGTAAATAATAGCATGGCTGGCAGAAGCATTCCCACCACACCGTCTTCTCCACCTCACTGATCTCCCCCCAGTCTGTTCATAATCAAAGAAGCTTTTCTTCATGACTTGAAATTTAAGATCAAAGTGGAGCTCCGATGCATCGTCTTACTTCTTTACAGCAATGAATACATACAATACTCAAGAAAAAGCGCACACTGTTGTCAATCAGTCTTTTCTGGCCTTATATTGCTCAATGACAAGAAAAAAAATCTAACAAACCTCTTATAGAATCTTGATAGAACAGTAGTTTCATTGACCAGCCTGTTTGAAGCTGAAGCAATTGTGATGCCACAAAAAATGTTCAATACGTAAACCAGTTTCTGAAGACGCCAGGGTAACAATCATCATTCAATCATCATTTTCAGATGAACCTATCCATCTGACTGGTAGACGCATCGTGGATGCAGTTGTCCATTAGGATAAGCACTTATGATTGTGATTATGTTCAGGGAGCAGGTTATCACTCTGGAGCTGGCAGGCGGATGCAGGAAGGAGGCGGAAAAACTGGAGCGATGCTGTCAAGCCCTCGGGCTGAAACAACGCTGTGCAGGAAGGAGAGATAGCTTATCTCAGAGTGGCTAAAGGTGATTGAAAACGGCACAAGGGTTGGCAGACCTGCAATTGGACTGCTCTTCACTTACAGAGCAATGGGTAGAGACAGAAAAGCATTTGTGCTCAAAATACTCTAAAGACAATTGTTTGCATGTCTGTAAAATGACCGATAATTGTTGCAGAGATGTTCTAACCATCATCAAACAAAGATATTTTACTGCACAATAATGAGAGCAGTTCTGCCTAGACCTTAAAAGTAAGTGGATCAAAGAAGAGTAAGCTGAATCTAAACTTACCCGTGGAGCTCTTTGAGGGAAAACGAGATCTTGAGGTTGTGTCCCAGCACATGGAGGGTTGTGACGATGTCAGCCCATTGCACCATCTCACCCAAAGGACCCCCCTTCAGCACCTTGGGACTGAAGACGTCTCCAGACTCCTCTGTCAGAAAGCCCACATGAACGAGAATCTGAACAAAGAAGAAAGAGCGAGAAAAGTAAAGACAAATGAAAAATGGAGTGCACTACTACATTGTGTTGTTCATGCAAAATGCATATTTTAGCATATTTTCCGTAGAGCACAAAATTTTATATCCAACCAATTTTGAACATTTATATTTAGACCATGTTCAGCCTGGCTTAGTTAATCAGGAATCTTATGGCAACAGTTTTCACCAGATGCTGCAATGGAAGCGGATTTGATGATGAATGAAAGAATGAACCCTTGTGACAGTTCGGAACAACTCTTCGCCCCTCTCTCCACAGGGAATTCACATTTCTCTTGAATGTGCTGGAGCACACAGATGTTGATTCATATTATATGCCAACAAAACTTTATTTCATAAAAACTAATGAGGGTTTAAATGGAATCAATTCAAAAACATAAAATTCCACCACTGACTATTCCAGCATGTATCTGACAGAGTTAAACAGGTTTTCAAACATGTTTTTTGTTCCTCTCACTAGAAATAGCTAAATGCCTTTTACAAATTAAATCTAAAAAAAACCCTCTATTAAGGAATGTCCCCCCGGTGCAAGGAACAGACTGCTCAGCCTGCATCACCTGACAGGTGGGAGAACTACATGTCAGAAAACACACGTCAGCAACATACGCCAAAAGTTGGCCAGGTAGATATTTTCATTTGTTGGAGATGATGAAGAATAAATTTTCAGAAATAAGCAAGTGAACGCCCTCAGACAGGCTTAGACAACAACTAAAACAAGTGGGGATTGCTCTTTCCTTAGCAGTGCTTTTTCCCTTCCTTGCTTGTTGATGAGGTGCAGGGTTCAGGCATGTAGCCAGGCTTGAATGTTAGATAACATTTCAGCAGGAAAGACGCCGCGGGTTGTGGTTCATAATTTTTTTTCTTCTTTTTGTTGTGCACAAAGCTGCTGTCTTGTTCAATGGAAACAATTTTCCTGCCGACAGATGGGAGCAACATTATTCCGAACATATTACTGCACATTTACTTGCAAAATATTCTCTCAATCAATTGTTCAATAACCAAGTCAAAGAAGTATTTTCCAAAATGTCACAGAAAAAAGACGTTTAACCAAAAATTGCAGTCACAAAGTGATTAATTCTCTAATAATAAGCATCTCTAGCACTTTGTAGAGACAATTTTATGACCAAGAACAACATGACGCACATATCTATCTATCTATCTATCTATCTATCCAAAACCAAGCTTCTAGCAACAGTCCTGAGGAATGTTAGCCCATATTCCCTTATATTTCTGGTTTTCTTCTTGGATGTTCTGATACTTCGACAGGCTGCAGTTTTCCACTTCCCGGGGAAGCAAAGCAGCATCAGAGCATCACAAAACCATGGCCGTACTACACCACACATATACATGGTGATCTTTTCATCCTACACAAGTTTGAAATTGCGGTATTTATTAAAAGCAGAATTTTGTGTGAAATGTAGTAAAAAAGCAAACAGTAACTCAAACTCGAAGAAAAACACAACAACCCTGCAACCGGAGATGTTCCAAAAGCATCGGTCTTTGCTACAAATTTGTCTGTGTCTGTTTTCTCAACAGGGCTCGTGTTTTAGCAATGGAAGTCAAGCCTGCAGGGTCTGTTAAATGGACAGTAACCATAACTGTCAAACACTCCATTACAATAAACAAAGCTCTCTCCCAGTGGGGAAGAGACAGGCATTTGGGGAAGAGTGTATAATGTTATTTACAGAACAGGCTGTGATTTATCCTCCCTGGCTGATGAAAGGAACTGATGAAACCACAGAAGCAGATGAACACCAGGATGCTGTCAGCTCGCTTACAAAAAGGCAAAACGCTACAAATGAAGCTCTTTGATTCTTTGCGTTTCACTTGAGCTTCTGGAGGATCCAGCTGCCCACACGTGTAATGAGATTAGGTGAAACTGACATCTATAAAACAAAGCCAAGGCACTTCACTGTGAAATGTAAACCTGCATACATTATAATAATCACAGGATGAGAGTTTGACAGAATGATGTGCCTTGGGTGTAGAGTGGTCAAGCATGTTGTTTTTAATGCAACAAATCGACATTGATTGCAGGCATCTCGAGGATACTTTTCTGTATCTATTTGTAAGAAGATGCAGTACATGGATGGTGCACTATCATATGAATAATACATGTTTTAACATGTGCACAAGGAGGGATCTAATATCACTAAAATTTCATCATTTGTCTACTCCAGCAGGAGGTGCTCTTTGAGACTTTGTGGAAATGTCCCTGCAAATGTCAAGTAGAGAAGTGCACCAAAACAAATCAGAGCCTGTCAGGAGTTCCTCTGTGTCGTTATCTACTTTCTTCTCAGTGTTTAACTTTGTTTAACATTCTGCAATTCACAGAGAGTAGCTGAAGATAAAAGACAAAATGTTATTCCAACAAAATGTCACAGCTGTTTCTGTAATTTAGCAGCCTTGAATGTGGGTATGAAGCAACCGTCTGGCTCTGATGAATGTTTGTACCAAAACATGTTGCTTTCTTTAATGCCAAAACCAAGACATTTTTATTAAATTAAGTGCTGAGGAATATTTTTTCTAGAGATGAAGAAGTAACAAGAAAATCTGTTGAAATCTAGTCAAAGACTTTCCACTGACTCCTCATCTGCAGCCACAACAATTTTTTTTTTTAAATGACACCCAGGCACACATTTGTTCTCTTATCCAGGACTTTCATCCTCCAGTCCATTGCAGAATGAATGATATTCACCCTTTTCTGCTCTCTCCAGTGGTTGCGGAGCTTGTCATCCAGTCGTCGAGCAGCAGAAGCCCACTGAGCCGCCAGCCTGCGTATGCGTCTCTTCATGAAGCTCAGCGATTCCTTCCCAGTGCCCACCTGCTCCAGCAGACTCCCAATGTCAGACTGGAAAACAGCCTGCATGACAGAAGCAGTACAGAAGAAGCAATAGAAGGTAAAAATGAAGAAGATGAAGCAGTAGAAACGGGAATAGAGGAAGAAGTGAAAGAAGCAAAAATAAGAGACAAGAAGATGCAACAAAAAGATTAAGCAATAAGCAGGAATTATAAAAAGAAACAGAAGGAGGAGGAAACATGAAGAAGAGGAAGAAGTACGAAGAAAATGAGGTGGTAAAAAAGAACAGGAAGAACACGAAAAAGCAAGATAAAAAAGGACAGGAAGCAGCAAGAAATCATCTGGAAATGCCAAACAGGTGATGAGACATTTTCATAAGCCAGTGTTTCACTTATTTATTTGGATGTCATACAAAGATTCTAGACCTGGAAATATTAAAGAAAAGGCTGCAATTCAAATCTAAAATTCAGATAGGACCTCAAGTTGAAGTGGAAGGCTAGTAAAATGTATTTAAAATGCTGTTTTCTACACAGATATTGCAAGCAGTTAAGAGTGAATAAAGCTCAGAGAGCCTGTCATATCCTGTTATCTGCTATTATAAGACAGGCTGCCTGTGGGATTCCTGGATCATCCTGATAAATAGTCTGCTTTCATTTTACCATAATCACCGGATCACAGTGTAATATCAGCGTGTAAGTATTAATCAATGTAGGAAACTGCACGAGGGAGCACAGAGGATATACAAATACAGAAAAATAAACAATCCCCACAAACAGTATTTGACATGTAAACACTAAAAATGAAAGTGGGGATCTCTGAAAGCCAGATGCAGTTTGGAGAACTGGATCATTCTCTCATAATGCAAATGAGTTATTGCACACAAGAGCAACTTGTGTAAGGCACACCATAATGCAAAGTTCTCAAGGAAAGGTTTGGGATTTGTCTAAGTGAATACAGGCTGGCAATTAGAGCAGAATGTAGGGGTGCAGATTGGATTGGCTGTCTGAACTTTGGGGAGACCTTGAGGAGCGATTGCAGGTGCTATGCATCATGTGGATAGTGTTGAAATTAACAATGAAAAGGTGCAGGGAGGCGAACAGCAATGAATAATGAAAATGACAGTCACAACCATGACAGACATTGTGTAACTGGCTATTCAAATTCTTCCAATAGCTGCTGATGGAAAAATGAACAAATAATAACTCTGTTTGATCCTGTTATAGCTGGCTCTCACTATAGCGTTCAGCACAGATGATCACCAGTTTGATTTGTTTCTTTAAAAGGAAGTTGGGTCTTATTCCGCCTTTCAATAACTACAGAGCAAGATAGCTTCTTTTGTTTGGTGATTCTTCTTCCAATACTGTTAATGGGACAGTAATTTAAAAAAAAAAAAAGGACATAGAGTAGTATGTTGAGATTCAAGTCTAATTCATTCCTTGACTGTGCTCGTAAGTCAAACAAATTTTCCCAATTTAAAACAACTAAAATTGTTTTAATCCATTCCAGTCTTGTCAAAAAGCACAAAACCCCTTAAATTATCAAAAAATGCATATATAATTATATGTAATTAAGTATAAAAAGAAATGGAAAAGTTATGAGAACACACGAGCGATGTCTTTACTCTGTCAACAAAGTAAGATCTGGTCTCAGCTGGTTTTGGATCCATCCATCAACTACCGGTGGTGTCCCGAAGCATGGCTCCTACCTCGGATTTTTGCTCATATGTAGGACAAAACTGGGGACAGAACGACGACTCACGTCTCAAAAAACTCTTATGTCGAGCAGCTTATATCTGAAGGTACTACCATTTAAAAACCTTTATTTTGAGTCATTCTGACTCAAATGAATAATTCATTCTGACTTGAGTATTTCCGTCTCAAAATGCAGATGTTTAAAAGATGCTCTACATACCAAGAAAAAACACATTTTTGACCTGATTTGTTCAACGGTTTGCTCGCTGGCAAGCAATTTAGAACCATTGCTACCGTTAAATGCTGAATTGTCGGCATGAAAAACATGTTATTATGTTATCAAGTGAGTAATTATTTTAAGAGCATCTCCTTGCTCTGAACAGGCTGCACTGCATTAACGTCAGTCCTGTGGTATTGCTTTACCCCTAAGCAGAGCACAAAATTAGCACCAGGCAGTAACCAAAGCCTAGAAAAACATCAGTGGCCTGTAGATTTGGTTGGGTTGGAAATATAAAAAACTGAAGGGGCATATCAGGTTACCTGTCTCCTAGGCGGAGGCTTCAAAGTTGGTGTGGCAGTTTGATTCCTCCAGGCCAGTGGGGGGCAGAACCACTCCACCTCACTCAGGTAAATGAGAAAGGAGCAGTCAGATCCATCCACACCATAAAAGGCGTAGCAAGGGTCTGAGGTCCAACGGGCGCGCATCCACTGCAAGGAAAAGATCCACGTGTTTGAGGCTGAGATCACAGTACTGGTCGTGAGCAGTCTCTTGTGAGATACATGCAGAAAAAAACAGGTTTCATTTAAAAAAAATTGTTATCTGAGTAGAAGAACCTTTCATGCTTTGAGGAACCGCTAATGTAGATAACTGAGTTATGGGATTATGGGATGCTCATGAGTAGATAAAGACAAAGAATTGAGAGAAAACACTGGTTTCTGTCTTTGAGGTTTGGTTTAATCCATGCATTGTTATTTTGTGGTCGTGGCCATTAACTGGATGACTTAATAGTGCACTTTACTAGGAAGCTCATCAGCGCATCATTCATGTAAGTGCAGTGGAAAACCTCAGTGGCTTAAACCTTTGCTTAGCCTCGATACCCCCTGAGGATGAAGTTCATCCAGCAGAATGAACAAACTGCACCCTGCATATGTCACGTTAGCATACATGTGAAGGAGACTGCTGATGCGTGCCTCTTGGCTGCAGGCATATATTGAAAAGATATTAACAAGTTGACTTCAAACATCAAGCTTCTCTTACAATTCCTTGATTATTTCAAGACAACTTAATATAAAGACGCTCATTTTGAACTTTCATTGTATACATTTTTCTCTGCTACTGGTTTGATAGACAATTTATGCACTACGTACGCATGAAGTGTTTCTATAGGTTGACATTAATGGTTGTGACCAGTGAGATTTGTTGCTCACACATCCCAGTTCTCCGCAAGGCCTCTTCATACATCCTGTTATCTTCAACACTATTTATGTTGCACCAACACAGGAAGATGGGATATTTGTTCTGTCTGAGAAATTTTCATGGACTTAAGTGTGATATGTGGACTTACATCCATCTTGCTAAGACAATCCGGATAACGGGGATCTTTAGGAGTCTCACATTGTCCGAATGCTCCATCCCTAACTGAAGAAAAGAAAGATGCAAGGGATTTATCAAAACCTGCACATACAGACCAAACACATCATCAGAAAAGTTACTTGGATTTGTTCAGTTAGAACATCAACACATATGTTTTATATATTTTATTGATAAAATCATAGCATGATATTGTTTAAATAGCTCTCAAATATATCTGTTTTTTTGGCAAGTTTACGTTTAATGGCCAGCTCCATATGAATTATATTTACATTTACGTTCTGTAGCTTTCGGTCTCTCTGCTGATTATTGATCAAACAGATCTTAACAGTATTTCCTCTGGGAATTTGTCTGCATTCCTTTACATTAAAGCATGAATCCTCCTGCCTTTGGGATGAGGAGCATACATTAGAGACTACAACTCACTAACAAGCTCCTATAAAAGCCTGGCCTCCATTCACTGCTCCATTTTTGCTTCTCTTTCCATCTTTTCTGCTCTCTTCCCCTTTTCCCCTCAGCCTCTACCTCTTCTTTTCCCCTCTTTTGCTCTCCTTGATGCCCAGCAGTGGTAGAGCCGAATTAAAAAAGCACTTTAAATTCCTCCACCAGCGTCGTGTCATGTATGACAGAGAACAATCAGAGACATAATAACCAACCATTCTCTCTGATTTGCATGACAATTACAGACCTCTTATGATGCTAGGTCAGATCAAACTTATATAAATGATATCAGACATTATGACAACAGAAATTACATGGTGACATTTAAATGAGACAGTAGGCTTGATAATTTTCAAACAAAGCACAACTTGGAGGGCACAGAAGAAGAAGAAAATTGTGAATTAAATTTCATTGTCTAATTTTTATCTGGTGCTCACAGAGGGAATTGTGAATGAAGGGTTATAAAGAAAGGAGAGAGTCCTGGGGGGCATTAACAAGGCAATAATTCATCCTAATGATTCAGATTTCCTGCAGTCATGTGGTTAATATTTGTCAACAACAAAGGAGGACTACGTCTGATTGACTGTGGCTTATTTGAAAGGGTAATGTGATGCGAATGTTTGTCATCTTCTATGTGATCATCAAAAGCATGTGAGACACATAAACTGCATTCAAGTGTTAAAGTAGATCAAGGTTTGACTTAAGCGGTAGGAGAGAAGACGTAACGCCAGAATGGATGAATCTGAAATGGCCGGGGGAGACTGTATTTGGTATTCTCAAGGCCTTTAAGTGGGCAGCATGGAGGCTGCGTGTGTTAAAAAAATAAATAAGCAAAACAAACCATACCTCGGTTGTTGGCCAAACTGCGCTGCAGGATCTGCTCTACCCTCACTGCCATATCAGACATATTCTGGGCTATGGCCTGAATCCGCTCCACCAGTCCAATGGGCTGGATCCTGATGGTGTACATCACACAAATACAAGAACACACAAACAGGAAGGGAAAAGTTGAAAATATTCCAACAACAAACATCTTCTTAATGTCGTGAAACTGCAACCAAATGCTTTCAAAAGAAACTGGAGTTCTGTGTCTCTTAGTTCTTTAGTTCTTACAAATCTTTTGTTGTCCTTTCATACTTCACAATGAGAGTGAAGTGGTGGAAGAAATGCTAATTGTCTATAATGAGGCGTGAAATAGAAAGAGCTTTTAAACTGACATATCATTTATTTGTTTGGATAAAAAAAATCAGAATTTTCAAACAGGAGAAATAAAAATAGAAGACATTCAGGTTGCTACAATATGTTTCATTGAATTTGACCTCTGTGGCCCAAAAGCTTTTGGCAAAAGAGTGAGTAACTCATGTTTACAAAGAAGAAAAAACATGTGGGGGAATGAAAAACTCAGAAAAGATTTTTTTTTTATGGTTAAAAGGAAAACGAATGTTTAATTGAAGCTGTATGCGGTCCACAGTCACAGCTTTAGTAAAAGACTCCCTCAGAAACCAATTTCATCTCAAGTTCGCCAAGACCCTCTGCTGTGTTCACGGTCTGACCAGAAACAAGTCATGACTTCAGGTGCAAACACCAAAAGGAAGAGAGATTTTAGCTAAACTGATGAGTGAGAGTGAACAGAAAGCAAATAGGTGTGAGGAATGCACTGCCGTTACCTCTATTAATGGTTTATGGATTGTATAATGTTCATGAAATATTAAAAAAAATGTTTGCAGGTAGGCAAAAAAAATATTTTTGGGTGAACTGTCCCTTTTAGTTTTTTTTTGCAGTGCGACTCTTGTCTGTATGGCATTTGATGACAAACTAATGAATAACTAATAAGTCTAACCCCGTCATGAATTCAGTGTTGCCATTCTTTCTATTAGCATTAATATAATATAGAACAACTATGTTTTCCTTTTTATACAGTATGTAAACAAACAAAATCTTACTTCTGAATATGTAAAATCAGAAAACCCAAACAGTGGTTCTGAGCCAGATAAAAAATGAAACAAATAATTTCTTAAAAGAAGCGTGTATTTCTGCCTTTGTGCCTTCGGTAAACAATCTAAATGTGTTTATATGTACAAATTAATCCTATCCATCCCATATTTAGGCCTTGTTCAAACTAGTCGCCCATATCCTTTTTTTAGCCAATCCAGATTGATATCTTATATCATGTTTGTAGTCTGAGCAGTTCCACACCACATGATGTCCGATATTTTCGGGACGGACTGAAACTACATTCGGCATCGTTTCAGATATGGACAGATGCGTCTTCAGTCTGAACAGCTCCAAAACTTTGATCAGATATGGCGGACCGTGACGTCTCATCTGCAACGCGACAGCAAGGTGCCAGAAACAAAAGCGTCGCGCATTATGGAGCGGTAAAAAACGGAAGAAATTGACAACGTCTGGTGTGTGTGAGATTTTCTCCAGCTCTACCAGACAGTGATATTGCCAATACGCTAAGGTAACAAAACTTCATGTTTGTCGGCCGATATTGCGGCCCAGTCTGAACAGAGCCAGGACACATTTGGACACTTGATAAAAACAGTGTGAATAGTCTAAAAAAAAATTCTGAAAAAAAGATTTGGATATTGAAGGAAATCCGATATGCCAGCAGCCTGAACACAGCCTATGAGATGTTAAAAAACAAAAGGTCATTGATTGGTTGATAATGATCACAAACGGTGAGGAGAGGTTTTGCTGCCTGACAACATCCCTGAACTCTAAGATTAACCGCAAAAGATAAAATTTTACACCATGTTTTATTCAAAACAGTTTGACCCTCTCACTGTCATTAAATTTTAGTCAATTTTGGCCAATTAAATTTTGGTCGGAAGTATATGAAGTATGTCCATAAGGGATGTAAAACAATTAACTACTATTTAACTAATTAAATAATATTGATAAATCATTAGGCTTTTGCGATACCGGGTTAGAAGAGGAGTTGAACCTTTCAAGTCTCTGTTCATCATTTGATGCTACCAACAGTAACATCATGGCCAAATATAGAGCAAATTTTTTTTATCTTTTGGCCTTTAATATTTGATAAATGTTTACTATCATTGTGTGTGGCAGTATGGGCTCCACTGAAGTGGACTCATGAAGAGTGAGGAAGAGCACGATGAAGTCCACAAGGGAAATGAACAGTAAATGCAGAAACAGAAGGGGGCTTCCTTTCCTCAAACCAGGAGCCAGTGGGGGCATGAGAGCAAGGTCTGTTGCCAAGACAACTGCAGAGCACCCACATCTCAGCCCCGGCAGCTTCAGCTTGTCCAGAAACATCTTATTTTTTATTCGACAGCCTCTTTCATTTCTCTGGCTGCCCGAGGAGAGGAATGAGGTTTATTTTAACACATCCCTTTCTTCAACATCAGCTTTCCGTAGCATGCACCGGCCCTACTGGGATGCCTCAGGGCACCATACTTGGTCCGCTTCCTCTCTACTTCTTTATATTTATCTTTTTTTAAAAATATATTAACATGCTAAATAAACTCATCATTTTCCCACTTGCTTGGTTGGAGACCTCGTTGGATTAATCTGCAGCTTGCCTCAAATTCAATCTTGAGAATTTTGAGCCGCTGCCATGCAACCAGGATTTTTAGTATCTTTACATCACCTCTGGTAACACTGAAGTCATCGCTTCCAACACTTTTCAATATTGCTGATATAAAATAGTAAATCTTCCCTGATCAGTGAAAAAGAGGATCATTTGGCAGACTGTCCTGGCTCTTACTAAAAGGGAAGACTTTTTCCAATTTTCTAACAATGAAAGAACAACTTGTAACTGAGCATTTTAATTGGGTTTATTATTTTGTCAACTCCTACCAAAAAACAAAAAAAGACAGAAACTATCAGAAACACTTTCAATGTGTTTCCACAGATAGAAGCATACAACACACACCATCTTGACTGTACCTCTTTAACTGAGATGTAGTTTTTGACAAGTGCCTCTTAAGAACTGGAGCTATGAGTTCTTTTAGTCATCAAGAAGGAGAAGGACACAGTACGGTCTTCACCGGTCTACTAAAATTACTTGATGTTTTTGCAGGTAGTGTAACGTCTTCCTCAGACATCAAACTTACAAGACAGCAGGTAACACAAGCTGTACCTGCATAAAAACACATCTGACAGGCATAAGAATTGAAATGGGCATTGGGAACCCATATTTTATACCTGTCCAGGGCTGAGCTGAGCTCATCCAGCCTGTGGGTATCAGTGGTGTTACCCAGCTTGGACAGAGCATCCATCCTTTTCATAATGACCTCCAGCATGTCACTGATTTTCTTCAGCACCCCACGAGACTCTTGACCACCGAGCACTGGAAGAGACACAGGCAGACAGTTTAAGACATTTAACAATAATAGTAATTTTTGCTAAGAGAGTAGTAGGACTCTTATTGTAATATTACGTGTGTATATATATAGACGTATTTAAATAAAAGAAAATAAGAGTCTGATAGCTTGTCATAGATTTCACTCATTTTTGTATAACATTTAAATTGCTTTATTCAATAAAATGCACATTTTAAAAATATTATTTAGGGAAATGTCAGTGCATTTCCTCTTGCTGGGTATCAAGGTTGGCAAGATGAAGAATAAATGGAGAAAAAAAGTGTCCATCTAGAGAAAAGAGTCATGTGGTGAGGAGCTGGGTAAATGAAAGAGAAATTAAGTGTGGATGTGAGTCTGACAGTGTTGTGGTATGGTACAATGCATCTCTGTCCAAATCAAACATAATGTCAGCAGAACAAAACAATCTGTTCCTCTAATTTCAAATATTTTCCTTCTCATGTGACTTACAATACCGGTCATGTCCGTGCACAAACCTGCTACATATTACAGACTTACTAAAGGTCACATTTGAAACTAATTTATTTTATGTCTGATTTTTTGACAGTTTGTATTGTTTTTTGTTACTTTTTTATCCATGACAAAATGAACCACTCTCCTGGGGCCACCTTTCCAGGAAAACACAGAAATGGGCGATGACGGGATTGGTTTTATCTTCCCGCTAGGCTCAAATAATTACAGGCCCGACTCGTGGCAAACAAGAATAATGCTGTTAACAAACACCTAGTCAATTAAAAAACCTGCAAATACAAGCATTTAGGTCAACATAGGTCTGACACTGCATCACTATGCTCAAGTATAGTCTAGATCCCTGCATAAAACCTCCACACACAATGGAAAGACTAATTATTAACATGTAATTGCATCACCACACAAAATCACCAAAAGGCTCTGCATAGAATTTGCTGCAGCAAGACACCATTTTTGATGAAGGGAATTCAAATAATCAAGAAAAATAATTCCACTCGTGGGACTCGAAAGTGGATTTCTGGTGTGAAAACCCTAGAAAAACAACACGAACAAGAACAGCCTCATTTTGTTCTTGGGCATTACGAGTAAAAATAAAGCCTCACCTCTCAGTGTTCCCTCATCAATTGCATTAGGCTTTGGAAACTGCATTGTGTGCGCTCTCACTTCTCCTGTCAAAGTTCATTTATCACTGCCTGGGGTTAAAGTCACTCTCTCTGTCATGAAATCCTATTACACTACCGGTAAATAAAATAAGGACAAAGAGGAATCTTCTTGGTTTGTGTGTGTGTGTGTGTGTGTGTGTGTGTGTGTGTGTGTGTGTGTGTGTGTGTGTGTGTGTGTGTGTGTGTGTGTGTGTGTGTGTGTGTGTGTGTGTGTGTGTGTGTGTGTGTGTGTGTGTGTGTGTGTGTGTGTGTGTGTGTGCAAACCAGTGTGTATTTGAAGTTGTTGAAGTTTAAAGAAAAGGAAAGCTACATCAGAAAACAAAAAAAACACAAGTTGCAATGGTATACTTCTCCACCAAAGTGGATTTTGTGAAGGAGAACCCAGATATTCGACCAAATCTCTGCCTTTTATTGCTTTGCCGTATTTTCTGCTTTTCCTCGGCACAGTTTCTCAAATATCTTCCAAAAAACTGGCCAAAAGAAGTCTCCTTATGAATAATTCATAAGTCATTCAACAATTTTTCCTGATAGTGACAGCAGGACACAAATTATATGAATTCCTTTTCAGACAGAAGCTTTATATCAGATGATTATGTCTAAAAACACGCATGACAGAATGAAAAAGGAGCTGTGATTTAAGACTGAATAAAGCCCTGCAGGCTGCTAAATTACTACATTGTCCAAGGATACACTGTCTTACTCAAATTCTATGAAAAGAATAAGTAATACACATTTTCTAATCATAAATACAATAATTGCGAACTATTTTCTGTGTTCCGAGGACCCCAGCTTCCTGTGGTGAACTCTCTGCTCTATTTTTTAACAAAGCCTTTGGGCTCAAGTGACAGAAGAACACGTTTCTTCACAGCGATGCTCTTAGCACATTTTGGACTCATATATCACCATTACTGAGCCTAAACACTGACCCTACACGGTGGCTTTTTTTCTGCTGTTTGCTTTAGAACTGAGTGTACTTGTTTGCAATTAACTTGACATCAGGCAGCCTTTCACTCTTTCTGCTCATTCTCACAATACTGGCTAGTGTGTGTTTTCCATCCCTTGGTATGGCATGCTGACAGCGGTGCAGTGAGAGTTGATGGTGTCTTTGTGCTAATGTAGAGCCTCCTATCTGTCATTTCTCATCTGCTGGTTAATAAAGGGCCGATTTACAGGCAGCTAATCTCATTTAATGACTCAATTTTGGAAGTGGCACAGCAAAATCGATATTATGAACAAATTCCCATTACATCACCATTTGTACTTTAGCTCTCACAGGGAAACACTGACCAGCCAGCAATAACAACTGCCCTTCGACATGGTTTAGTGGCTACGCCACTGAGACTCGCCTACAACAAGGAATTATTTAAAATAATAATGTCAACTGTTTCAAATATTGATACAGTATTTTTCCAAGGCAATGTTCTGTAAGCTGAATTACAAAAATTTACCTCTTCAGTGTCTTTGAGCCAATTATTCTCATTCCTCCCTGTTCATTTTCCCTGACGTTACCTACACACCAATACAATCTCATTTGAATCAAATACCTTTTGCAATATTAATCTGACCATCTCTCTGACTCTGACCAGAAGACCAGAGTGGTTGCATGATACTGTGTGAGTTTTCAGCCTATGGAAAGAGATTATATCTGAAAGTCTGCCAGAAATGCTCTCTTAATTTATTTTAATACTCCTAAAATAAAATAAAAAATGCGGATTTCGCCACACTGTGGTCCTGACTGTCCACAATGTTCATTTATCTTTCAGCACTTCCAAATAACCGAAACATTATCATCCAAAGAAACCAATTCTACTTCCTCAAAGGACAGAAAGATGGAAGAAAAATGAGGCAGAACGATCGCTGTAAACACGGACAAGGTGGAGTGTATGTATTGTACACCATCAAACATCACCAGTCTGTTCACTGATGTTTCCAATCATGTATGTGGTTGTGTTAAATCCAACACAGCTAGAGCATCACCTAAACCAAACTGTTTATAAACTAAAAATGCGAAAGAACACCACCTCATATCAGCTCTGTTGGTTACGATAAGGTTCAAGGACTAAAATCATACTTCTCCAGCAGATCTTTTTCCTTTTATCAAAGTCCTTTTTTTGTCAATACCTTTTTGAATTTGGTGAGCCATCATTACACCTTGTGTTAGTTGAGCTTTTCAATCTTAACACTGTTTTATTTAACGTCTTGTAATAAAAGTATCACACGACTGGCGGAGGAGTGCTTTGTTATGTTTCAAAAGTTCACATCCAGTTACGTATAAAGCTCTGAGATCCTCCACTTGAACTAACTACCTGGCAGAGGAGATGAGAAGCTCGACAGTGAGAGGTACGTGGTGCCACCTTTATCGATTGGTCAATCTATGATTCATTCATATACATCTACAGGAAAAACTAACCTGATCACTCTCAAGCAGCAACAGACTATCTTCCTTTTAGTCAGGGCTTTGAACTGGTTCATGGAAAGACAACGAAAACCAGACACTTTTGGTATTTTGGCTGGAACGAAAACGAAACCGAAAACGTCATATTTTTTAATGTTCCGGAACAGAATCGGAACAGAAAATATTTGTAAACCAGTTAATACCGGGGGGGTTTTCGTTCTTGAAAAAAATATTTGACCTCATGTTTCACTTCCTGTCATTCACTGGACGCGGGATGAGAGCAGAGAGAAGTAGCGGCTATCAGCAGCAGTTCAGAAAAGGGCAGTCTCCCAGTCACCATTTATTCATTACAGCTAAACACTGCAGTGTGTCAATCTTAAAATGTATGATTTAGACGTTAACTCATTGGCTGCAGTCATTTTCAGAGCAGTGTGTCCCCGTACTGCCAGCGCTTTGTAACAATATTGAGCTATGGGAGAAGCACAATGAAGATCTGTTGTTCAGCAATAAATTACATGGTGGAAGTTATTCTTGTCTTATTTCAAGTAGTGTCTAAGTAGGAGGCATAAGCCTTAACTACAGTGATATAACTTGAATAAAGCAGTGGTGTAGTACTGTTTACTGTAGGGTAGGGATATATCTATAATCATAGTCTATAGTATATAAACTAATTGCTTTAGTTGCCAATTTAAAAGTCCATAAGTTATCGTATTTTGTGCATCATTCGGCTCATTGTATAAAGAGGCGCAGCCTAAATTACTGAGTTTATTTCTGTACTTTAATCGGACACACGGCCACGTTATTGTTCGGTGCATGGTTGCTCACGGAAGCGAAAAGGTAACTGTGGTTAAACTGTGTTGTACTACGTATTTAATTTTTTTTTAAAAATACACCGAAATTATTTTTCAAATATGTTTTAATTTCTTTTGTTTTTTTTGATAAATCTGTGCTAAATCCTTCGAAGTCCTCATCTTCGGTCTGCATTGAATAGCTCGGTAGTTTCACTATCGCTGCCCGACTGGCTTCAGGGTGGCTGTCCGGTAATGATGCCGGCTTTTGGGAAACATATCGGACAAAAGTCGAAGCAGACACGTTAGTCCAGGATCCATAATCCACGCACATATTGTGGGGGTTTAACTCGCTCAGCACTGTCTCCAGTCCCGGTAAACGTGTGTTCAGGTCTCTCATCCATCGCTCCACGACGCACGCAGCTTCACTTTAAAGGCTCTGTTTACACCGATGTCCAGCGGTTGGAGTTCTTTTGTTAATCCTCCAGAATGATGACGAGCTCAGAATTCAGCCGCTTGACGTGGTTTTTGACAGAAGCAGTGGTGTGGGGGGGCATGGAGTCACAGATCAAGAGAGATGGCGAAGCGTGACAAAAGCCCCCTGGTCTCTTTACGTGAACTGATAGCCTGGAGTTTACATGATGTGTCGTAAGCGTGTCTCTTCGCTGACGTCATTGTCGGGGGTCTTCAACCAAACAAATGTGGTTAACAGCGTACCTGTGGTACAGTACCGGCAGACACTGTACTGCATACCGGTACCTACCGGAGGTGTGCCGGACGTAGCCTCACGTCATGTTCTCTAATTGGTCCATCGCTGCCGGCGTACGTAGTGACGTAATACATCCTGTGTCGGTGGACAATGGCCGAGCTGGCGGAGTGCTGACTAAAGTCACACAAAAACATTTTTACAGATTTCTGAACTCAGTGTACACATAAGACGCTTAATGTTAAAAGGCGCAGCGTTGATTTTTGAGAAATTTTAAGGCTTTTAAGCGTGTCTTATGGTGCGCAAAATACGGCACCTACACATTTATATTTACAAGGAATGTTATTAACCGGTTCAGGAACTTTATTTTTTTTGTTCTAACTGGTTCATGAATGTTAGTTTATGGGTGGAACACAAAACTAGAAACGTTATAATTCCGCTTCTGTTCAGAATGAACTGATTGGCAAAAAATTCTGGCTCAAAGCCCTGATTTTAGTCATCACTTTCTGTGACTCATTAAAATTCACAGTGTCAGAATAAACACACAGTTGGGGGGCTGCTATTTAGATGTTTAAATAGTTACAGGAAGCTATAGTGAGTCTCAGAGTACATCAGCCCTCATGTAGAGCGGATTTAGACTCCTGGTGTGACTCCTGGCGTGTGACTCCTGATCTCACCCATATCTGACATTCAGATAAGGGGTATGATCATCGAGTTCTGATCTTTTCTGTTATCCGATTTGGTTGCCTGGTTAACTACACCTAAAAGTTGGTATATGCAAGTCTCTGGATTTGATTATTTCATCTGCATGTCTGAAACAAAACTGAGTACACAGCTTCTCTCACTAGCAACGCCAAGCCCTGAGCTTCTGTACTGCTGCTCGACAGCTAAATGTTGTGTTGGGCTTGATTTTTATTGAATGCTTTCAACATAATTTAACATGCTGTCAGCTTAGCTTTCTCCACCTGTCACCAGCATATAATCATACACACACACACCTCAACACAAATGGATTAGCTTCTACCCTTTCACCCTTAATTCAGATATTTATTACAGACCAGGCTGATGAGATTGAGCTTCTTTCCTTTCATTTTCAAACAAAAGGTCCATTTTTTTCAATGCACCTGTGTCAACTTTACATCTCTAAACAAGTCTCTCTGCAGCTTCAATTAAAAATGGAATTTTTCTTTAGTTCCCTCTTCTGACCATCTCAGGTCAACATGTTCTGCAGTGCTTACTTACCTACACTGCCTGTGCCAAATAAATGCAGAGTTAGATTTATTAATTCAGCTATAAAAAATGTTCAACTGAAATGGAATATTACGTTATTTTGTGTTACGTTGTTTGTTCCCAGCAGGGGAACCCCCCCCCCCACACACACACACACACACAAATGTCAACTTTAAAGTTGAAGAATATGCAAATATATAAAGCACATAATTTCAGCATTTTCCACAATGCCTTCAAAAAATTCTACAGCACCCAGTTTATCAAGAACCACAAGAAAAGCTCACATGTAATAATTTTCCAAGGACAGTTTGTATATTACTTCTTTGATATTAAATAGAAAAAACTAGTGTCTATATGTACATTTTCCACTCTTTTCATCATTTCACACAAATCAAGCACAGAGGAGCGCTCATCTTACTTCCAAGGACACTCAAACATGAAGCCTGCAAGGCTAAAACCACCAACCTTCTGCTGAGCATGTGACTGCTGTACCTCTGGAGATACATACTGTGTTTCTGCATAATAATATGATCGTTTGAATTCATATACTTCCTGTTTTCACTTGGAAGAAAATATTTGCACAACCCACTGGACTAAAAAAATGCAGGAATCAACCTGTGCACCTCATTCACTTATAAAATCAGACCACAGTAATGTTCATATCAGTGGTTATTCTCATGTATTAATTACTTCGAAAATGTGTTTATTCCTACTGCATATAAGCGCTATCATAATAAAGTGCATACACTCAAATGAAAAGGTAATAATATTGCCGCCTCTACTGCAATCATTGAAGGTAGACGTACTTTCTACCTCCCCCAGGAGACAATTTAGTCAAGAGGTACATCTGCGCAACTGCCTAGTAACTGTCTAAAATATGTATATTGTAATGGAAAACTACACCAACAATAAAAAAACGAAACAAATGCTTGGAAGTCAGCCTTGGTCTGAAAATCCTATTTCTCTTTGATTGCTATCATAATAAAGAGGCCGAATGCCACAAAGACATAAAGGAACCATTGAAACACAAAAAAAAATGTTTTCTCATCAATTGTTTCAGTCAATCCAATCTGAAAGTCAGTAGTTTATGAGCCTTGTTGTCAGACCTGCTCAGGTCTGACAACCCTTTCATCACTCAGGTGACTGAGTGATGAAAGGGAAGTCCTTCCTCCATCACATCTTTTCTTCCTATGCCAACAGAGCCAGACAGTCAGTGGCATGTTAATTAAAAGGCGAGTTTTCTTTTACGTATTCTCTTTAAGTCATTGCTTCACTGCTTTAAAACAATAAGTTTAGAAATTAGGAATAAAAAGCATCAACATATGAACCATGTGATCTGCTCTACCAGGGTTCAAACTTAAAAGCATCTTCGGCCTGTTCTTCCCTCTGTGGTAAAGCTGCATTAAGACCCTGACAGTAGAAAGACACACTATGCCGGTGGTTTTCAAAGACCTTATTAGAAAGCTACAATACATCTCTGGAGCTTTTAAGATATCTCCAATCAAATGTGTTTCGCCTTTCATGCTTCCCACTCTGAAAAAACAGCTTCTCTCTCTCTCTGGTCCACATCATCAGTTCAATGTACCTTCAATGAATAGGGATGATGGATGTAGGTTAGCGTCCATATGTAACTCCATGATTTTCTGGAGAATCAGAGATTGTTAAGTACACACTACTGGCTCTTATGCACCAACATTATCAGCCAGCCTCGTTTTATTTGCTTTTATATCTCCGCTGACAAAGTTCCAAGCAAGCTGTGGCAAAACCAAATTGGATTGGGGCGGCACCATTAACTGCTGATTGATCAGAGAGAATCATCACTACCATTCGATACCACATGCAAACAGGATGAATGTAAAGAAGAAAAAGACCTGCCACTTGTAAATGGTCTTTATGGCAGCACGGAAAACCACGCAATAGTTGCCTCTTCGCAAATATCATCAAAGTATGCTTGTGGGTTGTCATAACAACTGTAAACTGAATGGTTACTACAGTAAAGGAAACTGCCTTAACAAAACAGAAAGACGAGACGAGCTTTGCCGATACCGTTGGTGTGAAGGAGTCCTAATTCTGCAGAAAACAGTCTGTAAAAACCTGACAGGCAAAAAGGAGAGGCTTAGTTTTTGTTATGAAAGATTTTACGGAGAACATTTTAGAAGAGAGGTGGATGGGAGAGAGGTAAAATAGAGCCAGAAAGACATTTTCTTTACACCTTTTGCTCTTCGGGCAACTGTTGCCATGATGACATGACCGGTAAACAAAACTCCGGTTCCTCTCAGCATCAGACTTGCGATTTTGTTTATCCTGCAAGACTCAGACGGCTGTGGACGTTACCGTGTCCCCTTTGCTACGCCAACATGTTTAAATTTCCTGCGTGAACAGATGTCACATGAAGAATGAAGAAACAGATGTGAGCGAGTGGAAACATCTTGTAGATGCAGTGTCCTGCGGTCGAGGCTGGATTGGTGTGGACTATTATTTCTCACAAGGTCCACTGGTGAGATAAAGACAGGTCAGCGATATTATGCTGTGAGCACAAGCACACATAAACACAGATGGCGAGTGTTTGTACAGCATGACCCAGAGAGGCAGCGTTTAATTAGCCGGAGGTCGGATGCCTTCCCTCGACTGCCGCCTATGAGTGGTTAATTAATCAGACAGCTCTCCTGTCTTCCACTCTCACCCCTGACTTCCCCTCTTCCTCGCTCTCACTCCTTCCCCTGAACGTTAATTCATTAATGGGAAAAAGCCTTGAAATGTCTCCCGTGATGACAGCAGCATTACTACACTCTCACAATTACATTAATCTCCCTGAAGAGGCGCTCCAACTGCGAGCCCAGCATGGAAGCTTGGAATACAAGTAGGGCCGTTCAGAATAGTCAGCCAAAACCATTTCAACACCGTCTTTTGCACCAACAACAACCGACCACGGCAAGACTCTCCTCACGGATTGGCTCAAAGACAGGCTGCATTGTATAGCAAGGATTAGTTGATTTGTGCTCCCTCGTTTGAAATGAAGTGGGATCAGTGTAAAATAAAACAAACTACAAACAAGCGATGTCCTTGGATGGGCTGTGATAGATGATGGTGCTGCTTCACTACATGCCAGCTGGTACCCATCACAGAGGATGACACACAGTGTCAACATATTGCCAAGTGGAGATAAAAAAGGTGAGTCTCTCCCAAATGGCAGTTTCTGTAGGGGATTATATGCAGAAGCACAAACAGGACGTGCAGGGAAAGATAAGTTAATTCCATGGAAATTTGATTTCTTTTTTCTGACGTGCCTTTGATTGCTGATCTCTGATAGGGCAAGGTCAACATCATTCCACATGACTAAGATAATAACCCGAAAGAGGGTACAAGCAGCTGGCTTAAAAGCTTTACCAATAATGCTTTGCAACAATGAAATGCTGTCAATAAGAACCAAATACATCAGACTCTTAAAAATACATCTAACTTTACATCTCTGATTCTAGCAACTCAGACACTGACGAAAACTGAAATGCTAAACCCTCAGTAAGAGGAAAACTACTAGAAATTAATGAGCGTGAGTCAACAGGTAGTGTGGGCACTGAGCACAATGAAAAAAGTAGTAGGAAAAAAGATTTAAGCATAGATCAGAGGCGAGAGGAGCTCCACCGGCAACGGTCCCTCCCGATGAGCGAAGTGAGCAGGTCTGTCAGCCCGCTGGAGGCAATCAAAGAAGCCCTACAGAGCTCTCAGCATGTTCACCAGCCTGTTCATTACCAGTGCAATGCAGAGCCGCCGTTGTCACAGACGACCAGGCAGTGATGACATGCAACTGCACCCCTACCTTCTGCTCGTACTGTGAATGGGGAATCTCCGGTCCTCTTGGCCGAGAACTGGCCCCCGAGAGAGGTCATTAGGAAGCACAGGCTGAAGAAGCCGATCCCCGCCACAAAAATCCTGCAGAAGGACAAAAAAAAGGTGAATATGTGACAAGACCTTGTCAAAGTTAGAGCTTGTGAGGGAGACAAACGCAAGAGCGTAATAGCAGAACGAGGCAGTGGTTAATCAATTATTAATAATGTGTACAGAGAGTTCAGTCTTTGATATAACCCCAGGAACTTCTGTGGGAGTTTTCATGGAGGGTGGCTGTGCCATCCCAAGCAGATTATACCAATCAACCCACAGAAATGCTTTGTGTACTCGCTTCACTGTCCCATCTGAAATGAACCATTACATGGATGAGCTTTGTGAATAACACAGTTCTCGGTTCTGCGCTTCACGAGCCAGCATCTGAAATAAAAGCATTACATTACAGACCAGCGGCTACGTTGCATTGCCCAACTTCATCAGCCTTGAACTGTCTCCCCTCGGAAATGGACTTTTCTGCACACTGTGAGAGTGGTGCTGAGGAATTGCACTGTGGGACGGATTGTGACGCATTCGTTCTGTATACATCAGATTCCTTTATTGGATTTGTAAGGCAGGAAACTAACGGCAGGAAGGGTGCAGACACTTAACTGATGGCATCGTATCACTATCCAGCATGTAAGGCAAAGGTGAAGGGTATTGAAGAATTGTGCCAATGACTCAGCACAAAAAAATCGCCCAGTGTCATCCTGTGAACTGTATAGAATGAGCAAGTGAGTTTTTCATTGGGATGTTAAATCCCATCTGGAGTCCTGGCAGAACATAATGCAGCAGCACTATACTCACTTAGAGAGCTGTGAAGCATGAGGGAACTCTATGCCTGAGCTGGATGTCAGCACAAGTAAAAAAAAAAAACAACTACGTATTTCTTCATTTAATCATGCCTTGACTTTAGATTTAAATGTTCTTTGTCCAAAAAATGTTATTTTTACTGATGAGCACTCTCAAAATGATCCAATTCCCAAAATATCATCAATGTAAATCAGATGAAACACTGTACCACCCATCACAGATTTATTCTATTAGCAGAGTGTGTGTAGTTCCTGTCAAAGCCTAAATTTATATCAGGGTTCCATTCCTACATTCCAATGCACACACCACTGCTGGGACCGATTGGTCTTAGAGCTAACATGGATCCAGTATGAGGAAATATCTGAAGCTTGGGCATCATTGGATTTTTAAAATAGGACTTCAATCCCAGCTAATTTTAGCTTGAGAAGAAATTCTGGATCATTCTAGAGTAGCTATCACACCTTAATCTAAAAATGAAAATATCTGCTGAGATTTTGTGAGAGCCCTTGGAGCAGGTAAACCAGGAATATCACGGAACTGGCTGCCTTTCTGAGGAGTGGGCTAAGATTCCTCAGTAACACCACCAGAAGCTGCAGCCAGGGTATGCTTACGTTTACAGTAGGTCATAGCAGATTTTTTTTTTTTTTTTAAAAAGGTCTAGGCAAAATAATAGAAATGCTTGTTATTAATGTGTAAAATAATTTAGAGACTTTAATGTCAATAAAAGGAGCTTTTTCAAATTTTTGAAAAATATTTAATATTTCGAATTGATCAAATTGAAGTTTGTTTGTTTGTTGCGATCATCTGATAATCCTATTACCGGTAAACACCATGCAGAACATTTGTGGAATAACGCGACAAGCTGCGGTCGTTTTAATGACTTTGATTTGCTTCGACTCCTCTCCAGCTTCTGCTGCTGAAACTTTCGGCTTAGTCAGCAATTGTTAATTAGATTCTGCACATCTTCATTCCAATTCTTCTCATTAATACAGACGATCTGGACCGGCAGGACTTTAGGAACATTACCGCTGCGCGCCTGTGACATCATAACGCATCGTAAGACAATGTTCGCCTGATCACCACCGATGTATTTCCCTCTACTTCTTGTGAATTATCACGTTGTATGGAATTAATCCGGAACATATAATCCACTTTATTAATTTTACAAATCGATAAACGACGGAAGGCTTCCATGCTCTTACCTGAATGGTTTGAAAGTGAGAAGGCATCTCCTCATCATAATGAAAAGGTCGCTGCTGGATGCGATCATTTTGCGCACACGTAGAAAGCGCCAGGTGTCCTTAACATCGTGCAAGTCTCTGTGTGAGCCAGCAACAAAACCGTAACTTTTTTTTTTATCTGATCTTTGCCTGATGTGACTGTGGTGAAAACGTATAACTTCCACGCCGACAGCTCTCTGTGTCGGAAACAACTTCAGCAGGAATCTCCCCGAGTCGCCGGCGCGTCATGCAGCAACGGGTCGACTGTACTCTCCCAGAACATGGAGACGAATAAACAGGCAGAAGATGGACTTAAATTTATATAAATTTTCATCACATATCCCTGTTTAAAGTCCTGGAAACATAACGGCAGTATGCGCAGTAAAACACGGCTGTTTTATTCCTAGAGACTGATCGACTCTCTTCGTGAACGGTCATTCAGCTGCGGCTGTTTTACCGATAGCGCCATCTAATGTTTCAAAATGGATAATGAAAATACTGTGACGGTAAAGAAACCGGACCATCAGTGATGAAGCAAGACATAGTAACAAATGCTTCTCAATGAAACACCAGACAATACTAAACTCGGAAACATAATCAGATTGTTATAAGATCAAGATAATTCATCTCGATATAATTCAATCAATATTAAGTACATGGGAAATAAAAGGATATTTGAATACCTATGATATTGGTCCTTCTTGTGCAACTGACTGGAAGCAGATCGACAGCGACACCCAGCGGATAAAATACAGAATACATTCTGCAAAAATAATGCCGCAAAAGAAGCTCATCTCAGATCTGCACCTGCGCTAAGGACGCAGTGTTTCTATGAGCCAGTTCGTTAGTCAGGAGGACTATTTAAAAAAAACTACTGAGAGATTTGTGTGATCTTGATGCTCCGATGGGTCTTGGGTCAGAATACACACCTACCTTGTACCTCAGTGATAGAGGGCATGCTTCACATGTATGCTGCCCTGGGTTCAATCCCAGGCATCTGCGGGGTTACAAGGCAATGTCAACTGTAGGCCTGTCTCAAGCCCGTATAAATGCAGAGGGTTTCAGCATGAAGGAAATCCAGTGTAGAAAATTTTGCAGAACAAATATGACAGTTCATCTAAAATAGAAATGGGATGACACACTGTGGTGATTCCTGACAGGATATGCCGAAGAACGTTTTTTACACACCATTAAAGGAGCAGATGTAGAATTAAAAAAAATTTCACTCCTAGCTTTGCATAATGGAAAGTTTATTTCACTAAAAAATTTCCAGGAATGATTGGAGGATCTCAATGAAAAAAAGGAGGAATATTTAGGTGTTAGTATCGGGGAGTATATCTATTCAAAAACCCAGGTCTGCCATATTTAAGTATGTTTTCAGAGGGTGTAGCCTGTGATTTATGGCTGTGAGTTTGCTTTTGGATAAGGCTTGATTGAATTAAAGGGGACTGGTGGACCTTGGCAGATGTCTGCACTCAATTGTGTGCCATTCTGATTATTTATGGATTGGTCCAGCCCCAACAAATTTTCCAGTCTGCCTGACCTGTGTGAATTAAAGAATGCCGCACTTTATTATGAAATGGAAAATATTAGATTAACAAACAGCAAACAAAAACTGTGAATGTACTTCAGTATAACATATGTATGTAAATCTGGGAAAAAGTCACAATTAACAGTCCTGGTATCATCCAATGTCCGCCTAAAGGATGGGTAGTGGAAGCATTCTCTAATCCTATGTACACCATTTTCTCTTTTATAATGTAGGAACTCTGACAGGCTTGTTGATATTACCTTTTGGACCAAGAGGGCTCCACCCATCTTCCCTGTCCCCAGACCATACCCAGAGCATGACGCTGCCACCACCATTTAGCCTGTAATTTTATGTGGAAGCCATATCTTGGTAGGTTTACAGTTGTAGTTTACTTTTTCCATTTCTGGATTATGGATTAAATAGTGCTCTGTGAGATTTTAAAACTCTGGAAATCTTTTTACAACCTAACACTGTTTAAACCTCTCAGCAACACGATCCCTGACCTGTGTTGTGTTCCTTGGACTTAATAATGCTGTTTGCTCCCCAATATACTCTGAAGAAATCTCTGAGGTGGTCACAGAACAGCTGTATTTGTACAGATTTGATTATATTAGGTTAACATTAAATCATGAAGCAATCATCAGTCAACTTCTGAAGGCAACTGGTTGACACTCACAGAAAAGGGAGTTGAAGATTTTTGCATGCTACACTTTTCAGGGTTTTTTTTATTTGTTAAAAAAATGTAAATCATGTACATATTTACCTTTAATTCATTCATTTTCTAAACCTGCTTCGTCTGCTGTCGTAGGTCGCAGGGTGCAGAAGCCTATCCCAGCCGATTGGGAGTGTGAGGCACGGTTCACTCCAGGCACGACACCAGTGCACCACGCAGCCACTTGTACACACAGACAAACACACATGCAAGCACTCACACCTATGGTCAATTGTGAACCGGCCAGTTATTCTGAATTGCATGCTTTTGAAGGTTGGAGGAAACCGGAGAACCCAGAGTACTTTTTGTTGGTCTTACACATAAAATTCAAATAAAACAAATTTTTGTCTGTGGTCATAAAATAACAAAATGAGTAAAAGTTCAAGGGGTCCAGCCACTGCATAGAGTTTGATTAAGGACAATAACACCAGCATCCTCCTCCTGTCACAAAGTTTCTCAAGTTTTATCTTCTTCTCTCTTATATGACCTTTGTTTTCATTGCATTTATGCTTTCAATTATTCTTCCTCACCACTCCCCTAATATCTACAGTATGTGTTATCTCACTGTCATGTACAGCCTCAATGTTTTAGTCTCTCTCCATCTGTCTTCCTGAGTTTCTCCCTCCCAGTATTTAATTTGGGCTCCCTTTGCTTTACTGAGGACAAGGACAAAGACGAACAGGCCGTCCTCAATCTACGAACACAAGTGGTTCCAAGAGGCTGTTTGTTACTCGTTGTTTATTAGAGTGAATTTATGATTGCCATTTTTCATTTAAATGCTACTAAAGTTATATTAAATCTTTATTATATTTTCACCATTGTTTGTTTGCCAAAAATGTGGGAGAAAACTTGGACTGAATCCCAAACAGGGCAGCTCACAGTACGTCTGCCCACATACGATTCTCTATTTGCCAAGTTTCACTCACACCAACTGAAAATGAATAACTTTTCAAAAAGGTTTTTTGCCAAACTTTGTTACTTGATTGTATTAATAGTTACTTTTAGTGGAAAAACTGGTAGATATGAAGGCAACAAAAAGCCTTCCATACACTCTCATTTAATGGAAACAATGGATTGGGTTGCAATCAATAACTTAGTCAATAACTAGTCTGACGGTTGATTTCTGAGTTTCCTATGAATCCACCAGTTTCCTCTGACATTGGCTACTTTCACAGTCCCTTACAGATCCACTGAGTTCCCCCATGTTGATTTTAACATTAAAATATTATTTCCTTTTTTCATTAATTGATTGGGTCAAGTTTGTTTTGATAGCACAAGTGCAAAAGCTGGATGGTAAAACACTTTAGATCCATTGCATGATTGAAAAAACTTTAATTGTTTAATCCTTTACTTATTAGTTAACTACTTTTGGTAGCTTTATCATATCACATATGTAGAATGCCTTTCTCAGAAATGTATCTAAACATAACACAGAAAGTAAGGAAATTTGTTTTGGGCAGATTATTTTTTGTTGCAACAATGCTTCTTGAAAATAAATCTTATATTGTTGGAAGGTCTGTTTACTCCCATTTTAAATGGGGCCCCACTTGTAAGGAACAAGCAGTTATGGGGTGAACAGGAGAGCTAAGAATCTGGTTGCGCCCATGAAAAATGGGATAGCAAGGGAGAGCAAACTCTCCAGCAAAAGACACAATTAATGCTCTAAATTGTTTCTCTTGCACACTTGTATTGCCAAGCAAAGCTGGGAAATGTGTGGTGCAGGGCTGTATTACTGATTATGTGTCTCTGGAGAAGTTGTAACTGCATCCCAAAAGTCCATGATGTTTACAACTAGTTGTCTCACTGCTGTACTGGATATTTTCATTGAAGACTGGTATTCAGCATTCAGATGCTTTGTCAAGTTTAACATTCATATGGTGTTCGAATGTTTTTGCATTGGTTGTTCCTTTCAACCAAAATCTGTCTAATTTCTCCTTTAAGACAAAAAAAAAAACACTGCAGGTTTCTCCAGGCGCCCCACCTCACATCAATCCATCTTCTTGAAGAGGAGACGACCGTAATCATCTCGTCTTTAGTCGCTTATCCGCTTTGCAGGTCACTAGTTACGCTGAAGCCTATCCCAGTTTGAGACAAGCAAGAGGCAGGATACACCCCAGATGTATCGCCAGTGCATCGCAGGGCCACATATAGACAGACCAACCATGCCCACACTCACACCTACGTTCAATTTGGTTTGGCCTTCAGTGAAAAAAAAATCCTGGAAGCGTCAGTTTTCTTTTTTTCTACTTGCTGTAGCCATGACAACTGAAAGGTTGGACCAAATCTCACTCTGGTCCATTGTTCAGTCTTCTTTTTTGAGGTTTTTCTGGTACTTGACTGACACACATTACATGTTGCACAATACTCCCTCCATGTGTTGAAAAAAAGAACTGCATGCTCGATTTGAACACCATATGGTGGGAAAAATATGACACATTTTTAGACAAAACTCACGGGCCATATAGAATCTGACCTCGGGCTGTCAGTGGCCCATGGGCCGGACTCCGGACATGCCAGATCTAATTTGTGTCAGTTTATATGAGGTGCAAAAACAATTCAGGTAAAAGTAAATGTTACTTGGCATCTTCACTCAAATAAATTGAGAAAATGAAGACAAAACTTCACTCAAATATATCAAGTCAAAACCCTTTGAGAGACCAGCTGTTTCCTAACAAACCTAACTGAAACTCTTAAAAAGGACCAAAGGCTACCCTGAGGGATTGTCTTCCGTGATTTATTGCTCCATGCAACGATGCAATACAAAAATTACCTATCAAAGAACTGAGCCGTTGCTGAATTTTTAGAAGAAAGCACAAATATTGATGTTAAACCGGAGCAAATAACATGTTGTCAGAAAAATAAATTTTTCAGTATATTAGTATTTGTGTTCTAAAAATAGAAAATTCTTAATTTAAATGGCTTCATCAAAATTCAGATTTGTTAAAGTCTTAATGGTAACACATCGAATGTAATACCTATCTGGCATTATACAGCAAGGACTGTCTTTATGGGGACTTTCTCCTCTCCTTCTTCTGCAGAGCATTTCAACAATTTAATGAATTATATGCTGCCATTATTTGATGTTTAATATAAACTCTTCCATTGGCACCATGACACCGCATACATCCCGTGTGGATGTACGCGGTGTCTCTCATACCTCACCTTTCTGAGTTTCAGAGATTTTAGAGAGAAGAGCAGTGCGTTTTGGATATTTAAGTGACATCTGTTCTAATAAGGTTGGATTTGAGTAATGGTTTTAAAGAATAAGCTGGAGGCTGCGTTTTACCTCCCTATGGTGCAGTACGTGTCAGGACACAGTAAGTACGGTAGATGATAAGACTATTTTGATAGAAGGTTTGCCCTACAGCATCTGTACCAGAGTGGAAAGTGAGGCACGTGTCTTGGGACGCATCTTTGAAGTCACTGTACTAAAGGATGAAGTCATTAAACTGTGGCTGTCGGTCATCACATGGCAGTTAATCTCAAATATAAGATTAAAGACCCGCTGTTACAAACTGTGTCGTTGTTATGATTTAAACAATGTCATATTAAAATGGGAAGGAATTAAACTGCAGAGCGCTTTCCTGAATGTGAGCTGATATCTTCAAATGAAAAGCAAGCGTACGGATTCTGAGACAGCTCCTGCATATGTTTAGTTTCATGCTCAGTAGAAATACAAATCCACACTGTTCTTTCATTTGGAACACCAGACTGAAATGGTTCTTGTCAGTCTTTTCACACGGACAGGTTCATGACATGTTGAAGAAATATTTTCGGCTTTCACAGCTGACAACTGTTCTCCTTGCACTGCAGATGTTGTGTTTCTACACTTACACCTTCTTGTCTGTCTCCCACCTAAGAGGAACTCCAGAGCAGCAACACTTTCATGCATCACAGTATCTGGAAAATCTTCCTGCATGTTCAGTGTTGGGTTTAGTTTCCAATAGAAGATAAGAAAAAAAAGAGTTTAGCTTTTGCAGTTTCTGCATGTCTTGGTCTTCATTCCAGATGTGATTTCATAGCAGTTCCTCACCTGTCCACTTGATGTCCTCAGCGCACAGCCCTGGCCTGCACACCCGTGGCTCATGACCTATGTTGATGGTTTTCTACTAGCAGCTCCTTCTCTCTAATTGCTATCTGTTTTTTAGGACATTATCTCATTTCTACAAACATTTGTCAATTCCAAACTCCCAGACTCCCATCTGCTGATTCTTGCCCATTTTTCTTCAGCTGAATTTTTTTTTTCCTTCTTCGCCAGATTCCTCATCGGGATCTTCAGCTATTCTCTTAAGGCTCATTTTCACCTTTATTATGATTATTTCTTTAAACATATCGATTTTTCCTGATTTAAATCAAGTTATGTCACAAAAGATGTGCGCACACGAGCACACACACGCACACACACACACACGCACGCACGCACACACACACACAGCGGCTATTTGGGACACATGGAGGTAAAATTGCTGGGTTCGAGTCACATACAGATGAAATTTTATTTTCATCAACTTGTCACTTCTGGCTTTTCTATCTTTCAGATTTCTAATGACAGCATTGTGGTAATTAGATGTCTGGGCAGATGTCTCTTCTGCTGTAGCATTTCTGCCAATATTTTGTTTTGCTTGTACACAGCTTTTTAAAATTCAAATTGTAAAAAAGCAGCATGTGAGTGGGACATGCCTGTGGAGTCAGCGCTAGATGGTACAAGTGTTGAAAGGTCAATTTATTCTCAGCACAACTTTGCTTATATTTACAAAGAAATGGAAAATATATTGCTTAAATCATTTATTGGACATACTGCATTCGCTCTCAGTAAAATAACACATAGCCAGCATACAGGAGTTTTGGAAACCATAATAATCATCTTGCATATTGTAAAGTTTGCTCCAGCAAAACTGATAAGAGATTGGGTTTTAGAAGAAACCTAAAGCCATCTTCTTCATATCTGTAGGAAAAAACATCTATTGTTGGAACATGTTTACTCAACTGACTCAAATGTCATGTTGCTTAAATGCAAAACTTTTATTCAGTCAGCATGAAACCCCCCAGCATACCCTGGAATGACTTCACACCTTGCTGGAATCAAAAGTAAGTGACTTGAGTGAGTCACAGTTAAGTCACCAAAATCTAGGTATTTCTAAGTTATAATAAATAAACTGTGAAAAACAAGTTTTTCCTCTGTATTTTTACAGCTTGTGTCACTTCAAATACTGACAATAGATTTATTCTGTACCCAGTGCTCAGATTCAGGATGGCTTGTGTAACAAGTGGGCCAATAAAAAGAAGCATTCAGTCCAAAGCCCAAACAAAGAACACACACTAACAAGCCCTCAGTCATTCCAGACTCCACCGAGAGATTGGGAAATGTTTGGGTTTCAGGGTCATTTCAACCAAAACCCCTTTGGGGTTTATTGGAGGGGTAATATGATGTTTCGCTCATAGTTGCCTCATGGTTGAGTATGTAATCCCAAACTTGAGCCTGGAAACTTACTCCATGCTATCAACAACAGAACTCCATTCTTGGAACCACGGTCTGAGACCAAAATCCAATTGTGGTGGAAACAACATTGAAATTGTGGATTTTCAAAATGTTGTCTGTAAGTCTTAAATAGAGTCTTAAATAAAGACACTCATAGAGCTGTTTTAATACCAAGAAAATAAATGTTTTGATTGAAGAGACTGACGAAATGAAACATTTTAAATAAATAAATAGATAGATAGATAGATAGATAGATAGATAGATAGATAGATAGATAGATAGATAGATAGATAGATAGATAGATAGATAGATAGATAGATAGATAGATAGATAGATAGATAGATAGATAGATAGATAGATAGATAAATAAACAAACAAACAAACAAACAAACAAACAAACAAATAAATAAATCCTTATATAATCCCCATGGGGTAATTACTTTTCTAAATTATTTATTATCACTTATTAAATTAGTTATTAAATCTGAATTAAACATGTTAATGTTTACATATTTTCCAAATTAAATTTCTCTTGTGATTTTGCAAAACGCTACATTTTCTTCCAACATCAAGCCTACTGTTGTTTGTTTGTTTGTGTGTTTGTTTGTGTGTTTGTGTGTTGGTTTGTTTGTTTGTTTGTTTGTTTGTTTGTTTGTTTGTTTGTTTGTTTGTTTGTTTGTTTGTTTGTTTGTTTAAATCTGTATTTGGCAGGAGTACCGTCTGATTGTTTGATGGCTTGAGGTGATTTTACTTTTCCCATGAGGGAATGTTTCTCAGTCACACATTCCAGAGCAGGTTTTATCATGTTGAGGTGAAGACATGACACCACATGACGATTTTCTGACAAAGCTGAGGCTGACTAGATTTTAGTTCCCCAGAAATCTGCACTGGATGATAAACATCTCTTAGCTGCATTTCAGGAGAGCACTGTGGTGAGTACTGACCAGCTTTCTCCTCTCTGTTTGTGGCTCATCAGAGGAACATTCATTTTACAAAAGATAACAGTGATGAGTTTCCTTTCCAATGTGAGAACACGACATGCTTGTGGCTGGCTTTCTTTCTTCTGGTTCCTTTCAGCGGTCAGCATCAGAGGTGAGGCTGTTTTATTGTTGTTGATTTTGTTGTTTTGTTTTGTTTTGTTTTTTTTGGTGCATGAGAACACATGTTATTAGGATATTTGTAAAATGACTCCAAAGGTTACAGATTGCGGAGGGTATACCTATAATCTATACAAAAACATACAAAAAGACAACTTGAGTTGTGCACTTACAGATTTTTTTGTACATATGGTAAATCATTTTTCAATTATGGTGCAAGAAATTGAAACTAATCTTTAAGTTTAAATCCTATGATTTTCTTTCGACAGAAGTAACTCACTCCCTCTCACTCCTGTCCTGCTCCCTCATATGTTCCTGCCTGAACACACCATTTTTTTCCTTTCCCTGAAGCCAGAGCTGCTACACTTGTAGTGAAACTTCCCACGTCAGTCAAACGGCTCCTCTCTAGCATTCTATTTGGGTCCACCCTCCTCCTTTTAAAGCAGATTTAAAACCCCCTCCTGATTTTCTCCCACTCTACAGAGAGCAGAACTAAACCACTAAGTGAAGTAGAGTTAGCAAGCAGCTCCAAATCTAAACTGAACCTAATATATTGGCTTTAGATTAGCAAGTGATAATTAAATTATATTAAAACAATTTAAACCGTGTATTTTCTGTAGGAACTTTTCATCACACCGTGATTTAACCAAAACATTCTTCTCATAATTCAGTCCATGAAAGTGTGGAGCTTCGGACTTTGTCCACGGTGACTGTGCAGTGTGGAGAAAATGTGACCCTGACCTGTGACGCCTCAACACTCCAGCTGCATATAATAAAATTTACCTTTCACGGTAACAACAAAACATGTGATTATCGCAACCCCCAATCTGAATCTGACATTGTGTGTGAAACCAAATCAGAGACGGATCATCAGACACTCACTATGACACTCCTCAACGTGATGCCACCCAACCAGGGCAAATACTACTGCAAACTGCACACCACACAGGGAACCTACTCTTCCACAACCGTTGTTGCTGTACAAGGTGAGATAGATAGATAAATACTTTATTAATCCCGGAGGAAATTAGTTAACATGGATTTAACCAATTTCATTTTTGCCTTATTTTACTTTTCTAAAATTCCTTGATCTTTACAGACTGCTTGGATGCCTTTGAAAACACCATCAATAAGACTCATGCTAAATGTGTATTTAGTGGACTTTACCCCAATGGCATCATTCACTGGCATCAGAATGGGGTGAACTTAACAGCCTCTGCTACTACGTGGGAAGAGGAGGACCAATATGGACGGCACAACGTCTCCAGCACCATAGATGTCCAGAAAGGAAATACTAGCCAGCCTTATGTGTGTTCCATGTGGATTCCATCTGTTGGGAAGAATCTCAAAAGTTTAGAGCTTTACGTGTATACGAAACATACGTCGTCAGGAGACGTGGGCAAACTGCAATGGAGCATTATAATAGTGGAAATGATCATGGTGATATGGCTGACATAAAGAAACTCAGAAGAAACAAGAACAGTTCCTTAGTGTGTGTGTGTGTGTGTGTGTGTGTGTGTGTGTGTGTGTGTGTGTGTGTGTGTGTGTGTGTGTGTGTGTGTGTGTGTGTGTGTGTGTGTGTGTGTGTGTGTGTGTTTTGATCGTTTTTTATACATCTATTCTAAAATGTTTTCATTCTCCAAATTCATAAAAAATATGCAAAAACAAGTGGAGAAGCAGAAGACAGACTTTCTTTATTTGATTTGAATAAACATTTAAGATGATATTTTAACACCCATGACACAAAAGTTTGAAAATATTTTTTTTGTTGTGTTTTTTGACCTTTCATCCCAATGGCCAGAGGGAGGCAGACTTTCCCCACAGGAGTAATGACAACTGATGACTGCTGCACTGGCGTAGTATGTAAACACAGGTAAATAAAAAGTACATACTGCAGAAGTATAAACATACTGATTTTATAGTAAAGAAAACAGTCATTGTCAAAATCCTTAAAGGATAAAGCATAGGCCTTTAAAACGAGAGGCAATATGTCTGAAACCCATAACTTCTGTATTGTTTCTTGGAAAATATTTTTTCATGAGACTTTTTCATTCACAGGACATGAGAAAATATATTGGATATAAATCTAAATAGAAGCTGCAGATAATACAAATGACGGCTACAGTAATTGTAGTCGATGTTGTTTATTGAGGTTTTTTCTTTGCTCCAAACTTGCAAAATATAGATTTCACTGAAGATTCTCAGTCATCCAGGTTACCAGAATTGGGAAGGAAGCTTTTTGGATGAGAAGCAAAATTTCTTCAAGCATTTCCTACAAATACATTTGATTTATTAAACACAGAGATGTAAATTACAAGCCTTTGTACGACACATACATCCAGATCCTCTCTGTTCTTTTCTCTTTTTGTTAGAACTCTAGTTATTTGCATGCGTGTTCATCAGTTTACACGTGTGTTCTTCAGTTTCTTCCTCTACGAATGGGTAAACACTTGACCGGATGAGTCTGCCCTTGTATGGTGCGACTCTGTGTCTGTGGAGAGTTTGATTAAGCAAGTTTAATCATCTGTACACTCTCCACTGCAAACATAGTACACTATTCACTCCTTCAGGGGAACCACAGCGAGTGTTGTGTCAGTGAGTTGTCAGACAGGAAAACACACAAACAACCTTGTAGCTTACAAAAGGACGGGGAATTTGGTGTTGTTTTAGTTTGGTTGTCCTTGTTGACCAGGTCAATGATGCCCTGTTGGGGTTTCTGTGCCATTCAGTCACTATATATTAAGGGAGGGTGTCCAAACTCTGATGGAGTCTTTTGCAGAAAAGTAATCCTTTAGCTATAATCAAATAAAAGAAGAGACAACGTGAGCCACGGATAACATTGCAGTCAGTACATCAAGCAAGCACAGACATGTGCAGGTAAGGTGTTGCACAATTACATTATTTATAAAACGTGAAGTCGACATCACAGCGGGGACTGTTACGTAAACAGGAAAAAAAAGCCATAAAGCAAAAAAAAAAAAAAAAAAAAGTAATGCATCTAATGTGTGGATTTAAAAGCATGAGAACATTAAATGAACTTGTTTAACTGTGTCCTGCTTTATGGAGTCAGAAAGACAAAAGATATCCATCCTTGGGTAGTTTGACCAAGGTACCGAAGCCGGAGCAGTACTTACAGGAAAACATGACCTGAGGGGACCCCCACGAAGGCAGAGACTCACCACAAATTAGTTACTAAGGACGGACCAGAGACTGGACTTATATGCTCTATTAGAGTGACAGCAAAATTGATTAGGTTGTATTGAAGATCAAGGAACTGTCAAGAAGACAAACGAACCTTTCAATAAATGTGAGCGTGTGTCTGTCATGTCAACCAGCTGGAACAACTGACAGAACAAAGTCCTCCACATTTATTTAGAGAACAATGGTTCCCACCAGCTCACATGTTATTAGAAGCCTGCATATGGAAATGCACAAACAGTTTATGAGCTAGTAAAAGAGTAATAGATTGTAGGAAGTTTGTTTTCTGGCTGTATGTGATATTTGAGGTGTGACAGACACTCACCTCATGTCATGCATAACACTGTCATCAAAACTAAGCAAAACAAAACAAAATGGGGAAAAATGTGATTCTTCATCTCATCTTCATCTTCAATGATATCTCATCCTAATGATGTTTCCAGGCTTTGCTACACTTCTACTGATGGGTCTACAAAGACAAGACGATTGAATTTATTTTTTGTCTTGTCTTAACATGATACTGTTGCTATGGTGAGCTTGAGGGACTGAAGCCTGAGGGAAAGCACTATATGGATTTTTCTGTAATCATTTTTATTTCCTCTCTTGGTGCCTGAATTTTCCACTGTGAATGACGAGAAATTCTAGTTTTTGGTCTTAAAGTGTAAGGTAGACAGATGGACAGATAGACAAACTGACCGACAGACAAATAGGTACATAGGTAGGTAGGTAGGTAGGTCAGAAACTCATTTTGCAACAAAATATAAACAGATTAAAAGGAGCAACATACTTAAATAGAATAAAGAGATAACACAGCTACAACAAAACAAACCCACACTTTTGCTCAACCCTGCAGGATGACGCCACATTGATGAATTTTGTGAGCCAGATTAAGTACTAGTCAAACACAGACACACCTGCAGTGTCTTAAAACGCATCATATAGACATGTAACCCGAGTAGCTGAGTTTTTAGTCTATAATTCGACCTCACACCCTCTAGAGCTTAGCTATGTGTAAAGAGGAATGAGTGATGCATTGAAGAAACATGCTCTAAAATAAATGCACATAATGAGTACGGCCCGTGGTGCACTGGCGTCTCAGCTGGAGTTTATCCCTGCCTCAAGCCCTCAGTCAGCTCGGATAGGCTCCAACACCCCCACGACCCACCGCAGCGGTTGAAGCGGTTGACGATGAATGAATGAATAATGGGTACAGCAGTTGCTTATATTTTAAAAAGTCTGTATTCTGTTTACACTGGCATCTGATACACAAAACACCAGTTATAAAATGTTACAAGGGACAACAAATGTAAATAGAAAGCAAGGTAACTTTTAGGTTTCATTCTTGTAAATGTACACATTGGATGATGTATGTGTTTAATGTGCATTTACTGTGATCTTTTTATTCTTTTCTAGCTACCAAAAGTACATAAGATGTGAGAGTTTAGTTTTTTCTGGAAATAGGATCACTTTCTGGAAATGGGCTGTTTTTTGCACAAGAAAATTACAATATATTTTCTGTGCGGTCATTGCATAACCTCATGGAAAACCACCACATATAAATTGTTTAACTGACCCATCCAGCATAAAGTGGGTCTTTTTCTTTTGACAACTTGGCATGTCATGTTTTAAAAAATCTCATCTAGGAAAGATTTTAAATCATTTTCAACAACGTATCTGGACAAAAAAAATCTAGTACAAGCACAAATTCACTGTAGCATCGCAAGATAGCCCAACTTCCATGAAGTCAAAGTCAAAGTCAAATGATATAAAAAAGAAGAAAAAAATCAAGAACAGGTTGTTTAATTTCTGTGTAGCTAACTGTAATCTTCAAAATAAGGAAGTATGCAGTTGATAAGTGCAAAATATACTAATCCCTAAAAAAATATATGATATAATTTCCAATCATAATGAATCACAACTTGACAGATGTATTTTTTTCAAGCTGTCATTAAATCTTCAAGGTTTACATCATTTTGTTACTTTTACAAAGTTTCTGATCCAGACAGCTGATCCTGATTCATGTGGGCTGGGGAACAGAAGAAGGTCGGTTCAAGACCCATGTGGACCAAAAAGTTTTGAGTGTGAACAGGCAGTGGAGAGGTGCCAGTTTATCTCCTGAGCACTGCCGAGGTGCCCTTGAGCAAGGCACTGTCCCCCTACAAGCCGCTCATTGAGCACACCATGAGGGAGCTGCCCACCGCTCTACCTCTTCTTATTTGCATGCTTACAAGCCCCTTGTTACAGGGCCTGTACACACATAGACATACATGGTGTGACAAATAATAACATAACAAGAATGGAAAAATAATTTCCCCTACAGAAGCTCAATAAAGTTCAGTTCTTCTTCTTCTTTTACTCATCAGTCTGCCGGGTCTGAAAAGCTCAATGTAACAATATACAGATGGAAATGCTTTTCATTCAAAACCCCCGTTCAAGTACGGAAGCAAATAATTTCCTTCCTGCTGCTACATTAGTGAGTCATGATGCTGATACTTCACACTTCTGAGTAAATGCATATTGGTGAGGAAAAGTAAAGCAAAAGTTTTAACTGAAATAAATCGCAAAAGTTTAAACGTGGCTAGAAATAGGTAAATGAGAACATTAAAGAAATCAATTGTACAGTGCACACCTTTAGGGCCTCAAGAAAACATGTATGACGTTTTATTGAGATGTGATCAGACTTAACCCCTGTCCCACTACGAATATACAAATGTGTGGACTCGCTATAGGGAAACTTGATATGCACCATTTGACACAGCTAAAACCACAATACCTTCAGTTTTTAATGTGGAGTGTAAAAGTCATTTCACAGTATATCAATCCATGTTTAATGATGTGGTCGAGGTGCAAGCATTGTAATTTATATGTTTGGGCAGCACAATGGCACAGTGGGTAACGCTGTTGCCTCACAGCAAGAAGGTACCAGGTTTGAGTCTTGTTCTGTGCAGAGTTTGCATGTTCCCCCCATGTCTGTGTGGGTTCTCTCTGGGTTCTCCAGCTTGAAAGTAACAACTAATGAACATTTAAATTAAGATTTGTCATAGATATTTTCAGTTAGACAAGAGCAAACAAGATGTGTTAGAAAAAGTCAACAAATTCTCACCCATAATGATTGAATGAATGAAATGTCAGTATTAATAATAATAATAATAATAATAATAATAATAATAATGGTGTTGATGATGATGATGATGATGATGATGATGATGATGATGATGATGATGATGATGATGATGATGATGATGATGATGATGATGATGATGATGATGATGATGATGATAATAATAATAATAATAACCTATACTTTATTTATCCCTCTTGGGGAAATTCTTTTTACACTCACACTCACACATGTACATATATGTGTTAATTACACACATGGGTTACAGGCTGCAGGCCCCTGAACACAGCACACACTAGGGGCCTGTAGGCATGCAATTAGTAAGCAGAGAGGACATAGAGTGGTACAAGGGAGGTGGAGTGACGGGTCGCGCACGAGGGTCGCGCCCCAATGAGCATCTTGTAGGGGGGACTGCGCCTTGGCAGCCATTGCTGGTAACATTACTATCCATTATCTCGCTGCATTAAACAGTCAAACAAAGCCTCTGTCATGTGTCCTGAAACCCAAACAGACACCAACCAGTAGACCTTCTCTACGTGGTTCATGATACTTCAGATTTTTCACACTTTCGCCACAGAGTGCAGTGTGTGTGTTTGTGCGTGTGCGTGTGTGTGTGTGTGTGTGTGTGTGTGTGTGTGTGTGTGTGTGTGTGTGTGTGTGTGTGTGTGTGTGCGTGTGTGCATGCGTGCATGTGTAAATTTAGAGATGGCATGAGCTGGCAGGTCGCTAACATTAAGATCTGTGCTGGAAAATCAGATGAGCCCTCTGTAGACTCAAACTCACTGACTGTTGAGGAGGAACAGCTCACTGCTGGGTGGAGATGTCTGGAATCATACGCTCTCCTATTTTGGAAACAGACCACTTTAATTCTTTTTAATCATATGAATTAATAGCTGTGTTATTACTTTAAATACCTTTATTACCTTTATTACCCCAATAACAGGGGCTGTAGGAGATCATGTATTGATGTGTCTACAAGATATTTTGAAAAGGTGTCAAATGAGTTTGATCAAATTAGGTGCAGGGGTGGAACTTTGAAAATTGTCAGAAAACGATGAGATTTATTCATTCTTTTTCTTGCATTCCTGATTGTCTTGTCGTCAGCTGTATATCTGAATCAGGTTCATGGGTTTACGCCAGAGCCCGTCCCAGCTGAAATCGAGTGAAAGAGACAAACATTCATTCACAAACACATTCACACCTAAGGGGAATTTAGCATGCCCAATGCATGTTAGTTGCGGTGGGAGGAAGACGGAGAACCCACGCAGACAGGGGGCAAACATCCACATAGAAAATCCAAGTGGAATCAAACCTGTGACCTTTCTCTGGGGCAACAGCGCTACTCACTGTGCCACCATGCAGCACCAATGCTGAAATTTAAAAAAAAACCAAAATCCTCTGATGATGCAAATTTCACCACAGATGCTGAGTGCCTGAAGATATTCACAGGGCTTGAAGAATATGTTCACCTTGAGGAAGGTCATAAGAGGTGCCATACAATGAGCCTTTAAACCATTAGACAAGTAGACATGTTTATCTTACACTGTAGAATGTGCTACTGAATGTAGAGAGATATGGTAATTCTCCATAACTCCCTGTGGGATTTATTACTTACCATTCCTCTAGCAGGCTGCATGAATTTTCAATAGATGAGCAGATCTTGGACATCATTTCAAATTTGTAGGTAATTTTATTAAACAGCTTTAAACAATAAGGTATTTAGACGTAACCGGATATTTGTTTTGATATACCGCAAGTGCCATTGTATAAGTGTGGTTTCTTGTCACCATGGTGATGTTGAGCAGCTGGGAGGTAAATGTTATAATATTTTTTCTCAAGCTGGCACCCACAATTTATTTTGCAGATGCATGTACCATATCTGACCAAGACTGACCTCATGGCACCTTACATAAGACGGCTTTTTTGATTGCTCAAGCAAAGGTGAGAGATGAAGCACATGGATCATTACAGTCTTCAAGGAAGTGTAACCTACATGTAATACAAGAACTTCCCTAATAATGATTTTCGTGACAGAGCAGAAGGTCATGGTTCTCTTCTGGAGTCAAATCCTCTGCTAGAAGCAACCTGACAGCCTCTCTCCTGATAAGAATAACATCTATTAAACCAGTCGCCATGTGGAATATTGATTTAAACCCTAGGATACCATATCTGATGTGTTGGTCGGATCATGCATATCAAGCAGTCGCATCTATTGTATTATGCATGTGGTTAGTATTGGTATGCATGGCTCATCATCTTTGTAAAGAATGCTGAACTAATCATTCATATCCAGAGGTGGGAGTACAAAATGTATGAGGTCACTAATCACATTAATCAAAAAGAATTATTATTAGGTGCAGTCAATGATCTTAAAGACGTCATTAATCCTTGACAGTAGTTTGTACCTGCATTTATGAGCTTGATATATGGACTTTTATATATTTCAATGCATTTTTGATAGGAAGTATATTCTACTCATAAACTGAAGATGCATTCATGCTCTGAAGCATAATTTCCTGAAGTGACAGGTGGAAGTCAGGAAGATTTGCCAGTCTACCAAACAAATATTTATCAAATGAAAAAATATTTTTATGAACAGCTTCACAGATGATTTGCAGCAGCATATGCTAATAGCCTGACTGTGGTCATCTCTGTTTCTTCCTTGTAACGTTTAGCTGAAGAAACAGCAGGAATCATCATTCAGCAGTCATTCAAGTTAGATGGAGAATTGTTTGCAGCATGATAAATACAGTATAAATGCATCATGTTTATCAGACTGTAATATCTCTATGGTGATCAGCTTATTATTTAATGCTGTGTCACATCTACTATAAGGGCTCTTATCATAGCCAGATATGTCAGATGTGTTTGTGGACTAACTGACTAATTTATCTTCAATTGAAAAAAATGTTTTTGTTGAATCTTATTTCAACCTCTCTGAAGTCGGGCCTTATATTGTATGCTGATTTGATTTGGCTGAACTGTTCAAATATTTTTGTTTGTTTCCTTTGCAATAAAGAAAAAATACCTCAAACACTTCACATTCTGATTTAATTGTGAAGTACATGCAAGGCTAAAAACTAATTTTCTTCAAATAGCTTGTGGGCTTCAATTTATTTCAGTCTGGTGTGAACTGAAAATGTTTTTAATCCTCTTGAACTTTATCAAAGTAATTAAAACCGACATTATTTCTGGACTGGCAGTGTTAATCAATAGGTAGAGAATGAGGCACTTGATATTTTGTATGGCTTAGTGCGTCCTTATCAAGAACTATGCTACAGCAGTGCTTAATTGCTTTAAGTATGTTTGTTTGTCTGTAAAATACAGCTTCCAACTTTTCAATTTAGTTTGGAGTATAATTCAGCTCTATATATGCTAACAGGCTGCAACTATGCTTTGCTTAGTTCATCTGGGTGCTCTGACTCCCTCCCACAGTCTGAAAACATATCGAAGAAAAGACCCAAGACTTTGGGAGTTTGCAAGTTCTTGAGTGTTGAGGATGCTACAGATACACGAGGGACATTTTCAAGGAATATAATTTCTTCACGTCAGAGTCAATTTGCTGAAAATAACACCACAGTGTTGGAGGATCTGGTATGTTTAATATACATGGTTTGGTAATCATAATACAGTACTAAAAGCTTTAGAATCCTCTAGTTCACCTCAACTATCAATCATAAGTCACATTTCAGAGCACGATTTGTTTTTAATCGAAACAAGAATTCCTGATTAAAAAATAATGTCTTAAAGCCATAAAGCCATGTCTTTATGAATTCTTTCTATAATATTGTCAGACATTTACATGACGTCAGTCTGGGTATGTATGAATCACTTACAGACCTTACAAATAAATGGACCGTGTTTACTTGAATTTTTTTTCTGTACCTTCTTAAAAATACTTTCCTTATTTACCCTATTTATAAATAAAAATAATGCCGCTTGTCACATCCACCAACAGGATTCATTATCCTAAAGAAATGAATCAAGGCAATTTGTTTTTCTGAACTGAATACATAACAATTCCCTACCCACCTTCTCAATAGCGAAGAAAATACCTGTTGTTTTTGGATGACTCAGCTGCTTTTTAAAGCCAAACATTGCATAACAAAATCTGAGGAGAACTAGTCTAAAATATCATTCAATTCATCTCCTGATTATCTAATCTATTTATGTTTTACTGTGTACCTTCCCTTCACTGGACCTCTCTAATGGCCAGCAGTGCTGCAAACTTCTGATGGATAAAAAGATCCCTCTTCACTCACAGTGTACACCTTGTTGTTTTGATCCATATCTGCGGACACAGAAAATTAGGGATTACAGAGGAGTCTTCACTAATGCCAACAACAAAAATACTTTAAGTCTGCCTGAAACAGGTTATTCAGAATATCTATGTTTAGAGTGTAAAGTAGGCCTTTCAATTCGTACCACCTAATGCTTCCTCAGACTGGGAAAACATCTTCTATTGCAGGAAGGCATCGTAGATCCAGCCTCCATTAGCAAGTTTCTGTTAAACCCTTTCTTCAACATTGCAGCCACACCTCCCATTATCCAGGACATAATGTTCCAGAGCCAAAGAACTATGTCAGTGGACCTGGGGCCAGAACTTAGGAGGGAGCAGGTTTCAATACACACTGGTGAGAGTGACCTGCATGTGCACTCTAAATGAAAAGGATGGATTAGGAGAGAAGATAAGAAATTTGCTGCCTGGTGTTGGTGGCCTTTTGTGGGTTTTGTGTTCTGTACTGCTTATCGACAAACATGTAAAGACAAGAAAAAAATATGCTGATAAGAGATAATTAATCATTAGTGAAACTGCTGATTCAGTTAGGTGTCAACATTTTCTCAGCTCCTTTCAGTATTTTTACAGAACTCTTTTGGTTTTTGTATATTGTGGAACTATGATTGAAAACTACAATCCTGATATATCACCAACTCAAACTTTACCCACGCTTAACAAAAAAAACAACAAACCACTGTTAATTTATGGTCGAGGAATCTATCCAAAAACGAGTCACATCTATCACTGCACTGTGCAGACCAGTGTTTCTTGTATATACATGTAGATGATAACTTGTTGTACATCTACTGTATGTAGGTTAACTAAATTAAAATAGTTCATCCACCCAAGATAATGATTGTCACAGTAATGTAACTTAAAACCCTGTTGAAACGTAATATGCACATTATATACGGTACAGTATACCATGTACTTATCCAGCCTATTAAAACATACAGTACTTTTGCATGAGCAAATACCTAAGAACAAGCTGTACCACTCTTCTCTGCCCTACATATACTACTTGATGGGATTGAAAGCCTATTGATCTTGTCTTCAATCCATGGGCAAACAAAGTGCGCAGCTCCTGCCTGTTTTGCGACTGTCATATTGTCTGCTGGAGTACAGAGTCCTTAAATTGCTCACTTAGCTTAGCTGTAAAGGGCAAATGACTTTACAGCATGGTGCAACGTTTGTGAGCCACCAACCAGAACATCTTGTTGTACACCTGCATTTATTTATGATATGAGAGAACCTTATAACCACGGTAGGATACACCAATATTACGGATTATTAGGAATTATTTGTTTTGCACTACTATCTCAGTGCATGCTTTAATAACTTTGATCCAAGTCTACATTAGATGAGTAAAAGTAAAGCAGGACAGGGCTAACCACACATAATGAAACACAGAATGTTTGACTGACGGGCCGGGCTTGCTGGTCAGGTCAACACACCCTGCTCAATAAACCCATAGAAATAAACCACACCTATCTTCCAAAGAAATTATTCCCTTTTTTACTTTTACTCAGGAAAGGTAAGAGGAAACACTGAAGACACGTTAATTCATTTATTTCAATTTTATCTGTCATAAGATGCTGTTGACCAGTTTACCTCACTTGAGAGGATTGTTCCTCCCATCACCATGTACCACAGCCACCCATCATCACAAACAGACACCTCTTAGCCACTGTGGGTGACCGGCCACCCAATACCACAATTCAGAAAACCCTCAAAAGCTATTCATACACGTACTGTCTGTCTATAAAAGCAAAGTGTCATCAACAAACAATCAACAATCTCCCTGTGGTTTCAACACAGTAAGAGGGAAGTGTGGTATAAAATATCTGTAGGGATTTCCCTCAACAGTGTTCACTGCTCACAACAACTTGATGGGCCTAATGTTAACCATGTTCAATATTTAGTGTACCAACATCTGCTAATTGGACCAGAACTGTATATTATTAGTATATGAGGTGTGGATACTGTATTGATGTTACCCCAAGAGGTGCTATCAAGGTGCTACCTTTCAGGCCAGCCAGTTTACACTCAGCTGTGAAATTCCAATGTGTGCTGTAGATCATCATCGCCAAAGAGCAGAGATCTAATCTTTAACTCCCCATGCCAGACACTCTCCTCGCCACTACTTCAGATCCTTCATGAATATCCCAAAAGGAAAGACTTCAAGACCTACTAAAAACTTGATTGACTTCCTGCCAAAAATGTATACAAGCCAGTGCCCACAGCTACCTAAACTACCACAGTACCTCCCACAGGACTCAGACTCATAAACTCCTTCCCAACTGTAGGAGTTATTACACGCCCAGCATTAGAACTTAAAACTAATATATTGAGACACATTTTCTTTACAATGGCAGACAGAATCTCACCTTTCCTCATATTTTCATCTCTCAACCTGGGGGACTGATCCTTTAGTTTCAACATCCAGTCCAGTTTAGTCTTGTGATAAGCATGGGTCACAGAGTCCAGTGGAAATATCCTCGAGTTCCCTCCTGAATACAAGACAGTAGAGAAGTACTTCAGTGGCACCATAGCAACCACCAAGTCTCAGGTCAGAGACCATGAAAGACAGAATAATAATATATTAGAATATATTATTGTTCTACTTGTCTGAATTGAATGCCTCCATCTCTCCCCAGTGTCATAAAGTAGATTTTAAGATGAGAATAATAAGATTTCTCTCTTGGTGACAATTTATCAACATGGCATCGAAAATCTGCAGGAAATGCTCACTAAATCACTTCTGAATAAAGGAGTCTATTTGTGCATAGAGATAAACAAGGGGAATCTTAAGTGACCGCATTGAACAGCAAAAATATCAAATAACTGGAAACACATCAGCCTGTACTGAATCTGAAAAGAATGCCTATATGTGGTGTTGATGCGCACAACTATATTTATGTTAAAAGAAGTAGTCAGGTGAAATAAACAACAGAGCCCTATTGATGACCCATGTTAAACTGGTACAAGTTCCCCTTTATATGTCTGTCCACCAAATACAATACTAATACAATTATAATTCACACAATGGCCAGGGAACTAATATAACTTATTAACAAATGTTTAACAAGTCACTGATTTATTTTATGAAAGTAATAAATTTATATTCACATTCATAAAGAAATTGAAATTCTGTGTATTACACCAAAAATGCCAAATAATGGTTGGTTGGTTGGTTGGTTGGTTGGTTGGTTGGTTGGTTGGTTGGTTGGTTGGTTGGTTGGTTGGTTGGTTGGTTGGTTGGTTGGTTGGTTAGTTAGTTAGCTTTATTGTACCTCTCCTGGATCGCTGGATCATGTGATCAGATCTTAAGTAGTAAGTAAATTAGGATGACATCATGATGTTTATCAGAACACAATCCTGATCTGAGATTGTTTTGTCAGCTGTTATCTTAATTAAGAACTCATTTTATTTTAATCAATAAAAAGGCAATATTTACCTCATCAATGTGTAATAATAAATGTAGAGGGATTTAATTCATGAAACATGCATTAGAATGCAAACAGAAATATTTTAACACTATCGGTGATGACCACATCCATAATGTGTGGCAGAAACATTTAGTGTGGATCTCAAGACATTCATAATACTTCATGTGTTCACTCAAAAACACTGAATGCTCTCCATTGTGTTCTGCATGGTATTTATTTTAAAAAAGAACACTGTCACCTGTTTGTTTCTGACTCTACTTGATTTGCATGGGGTCCTGTGATTGGCTGGTGTATAATCAGAATAAGAGGGAGATACTGCCCACTCCTGATTGGCTGAGAGCAGAAGGGGGCAGGTTCTGTGAGTGGACATAAATACTGCTATCTCCCACAACTACATCCCACTCCTTCATTCACTACTTTTCAGGCACGGAAGCAACAGTAAAGGAAAAAAGATAAAGGGCAGGAAGAAAGATCCTTTTATTCTGTCATTGGGAGAAAAACACCCACAGTAGCTCATTATGTCTTTTGAAGTAAAGGAGAAGAAGGAGGTGCGAGTGGTATTTTTGGGGGCAGCTGGAGTGGGGAAGACAGCCCTCATCCAACGCTTCCTCAAAGACACTTTTGAACCCAAGCACTTACGAACCGTGGAGGAGCTCCACAGGAAGGAGTACCAGGCAGGGGATGTCAAAGTCACCATTAACATTATGGACACCAGCGGCAGCTACTCATTCCCCGCCATGCGTAAGCTCTCCATACAGAACAGTGACGCCTTCGCCCTGGTCTATGCCGTGGATGACCCCGAATCCCTGGAGGCGGTCAAAAGTCTGCGAGACGAGATCCTAGAGGTCAAAGATGACAAATATACGCCTATTGTGATTATAGGCAACAAAATAGATCGTCACAGTGAGCGTCTGGTGTCCAGCAAGGATGTGCTGTCCACAGTGGAGCTGGACTGGAACCACAGTTTCTTGGAATCCTCTGCCAAAGACAATGTCAACGTGCTGGAGGCTTTTAGGGAGCTGCTGCAGCAGGCGAACTTGCCCAGTTGGCTTGGTCCAATGTTGCACCGGAGGAGGGAAACCTTACCCAAAGAGAGAAGCAAACGACCTCCTATGAACAAGACCAACAGCTGCATCCTCTCCTAATGATGTGCAGCAGTTCAGTAGTCAGTGACACCAGATGAGAGCTGCTCAAGAGAGACTGGAAGGGCTTTCTAAACCCCACAGCGGCTATGGAGGCAAAGAGATGCTGCAAAGATGAAAACAACTGACAGTGCAGCAACAGTATTATGTTTTCATGTAATTGCATGTGTTGCTGGTCTTTTTTTGTTTTGTTCTTTAAAAGTGCAATAAGTGTGAAGTGATGTGCATTCGCTCAAATGTCTGTGTACATGAGACAGCTTCATGAATTAAATGAACAATAGAAGAGCTGTTTACACGTGTATATATTTTAAAGACACATCAAATGTTACATTGAGAAGTCTGGTTCTTCTTCTATAACTATCTTCTTTGTTCAGTAACACAAAGTTGTGTATTCCTTAAAAATGTAAATGATATTAACTTGTCATTGCTATTGTACAAAGTCAATGTCATGTTCTTATTCAGTGTTTACCATAAATTTTAAAAAAAATTCAGATGCCTCTGGTCATAATGTCTCATCCCATCCCTACACATCAGTAACATCATAAATGTATTATTAATTTCCTAATCCTAACCCAAACATACATGCACACACACTCACGTAGACACACACAATGTTGAAATCAATAAAAAATGCAGAAGAATAAACCTACTGCAAATTACAGATAGAAGATAAAACTGTTTTTATTACTGTACATCTGTTTTAAATTTCAAGATAGAAAAAGAGGAGCTGTTGTTTTACCTGACACATTCCTCTTTAAAGGAATAAAACGCAGAACATTTAAAAGAGAAAAAAAACTCACACAAGAACCCAGCAGAATTGCAGTATTCGCAGAGTCCCTGTTGCCTTCCCTGTGTTGTATTGTGATTTTACATCTTTTGGATTTTGAACTGGTGCTGTGGAATCATGGTCCCATGTTGGCAAATAGATCGCCGGGCATTTAATGACCTGGGAAAAGGGACTCCACCATCAGTTGTCTTTCTGCAGGTTACGTTAACTGATATTTTAGGCAGCTCAATAGAAAATGGCGATGATTAGAAAAACATGAGTGTATAATCTTGATGTGACACATGAATGATGTAAGGCATTGTCCTTACACACATAGGCATTCCTAAAAGTAAACCCAGGGAATGCTCTGACCTGTGTTCTGTGGCCCTCTGGTGGCCATAAATTTGCTATTTGATTGTAGGTGGAATGTGGAAGCAAACAATGCATGTGTTATCAACAAATAGTATGAGGGAAGCAAACATGGGTGAAATATCAGCACCTGCATGGAGACGAGGAAACAATACGTGCCATTAACTTGGTGGAATTAACTACTCAGTGGGGATTTATATGATTTAATGTAGATAGATTTCACCGAAATTCAGTTAAGATATTTAGTATTAAACATACTTTCTTCCTGTTATAAAACATGTATTTTTCCTGGACATCCAGTTGTTCTCTAAGACCTCTTTTAATATACAGAAAATAAAATACACTGATTTTTAAAAAAGGTCAGATGAGCCCTGGTTGTGAGAGGGAAATAAATTAAACTTCCCCTTTTCCAAAACAACACTTAGAGACAAGGTGCATTGTCAGACGAGGAAGTGGCCCGATTATCATCTCAGTAGTTCCTGTTCGTGTCCCATTTAGACTAGCAGCTGCCCAACCTCATCTTTTGAAGCACGCGAAGGGGCCCAGAGAGGTGAGACGTCCGTTATCACAGTTTAGGAGTTAACTAAACTTTTCAATCATAAGCTAGGATTCTGTAAGAGAGGCTTTAAAAAAAAGTTCAAATAGTTGTAGACATCAATTGAAATCTCATTTATTGTGAATAATTGTTTGCTTCAATGGTTCTGTGCTGGTCTCTGCTCCTATACTTGGTCAAAGCTCCTCAGTGTTGTTCAGATGCCTGAGAAGTTGTGAACAAGTGCAGGATCTCTGACTATCACTACAAGATTTACTGTACAAACTTGAAACAGAAACCTTTACTCACACAAAACAGTGGTCTTTTTTTTTCAATTATCTTTCAGCTTTGCTTTTCAGCTTTAAGACATTAAATTTTAGTTTTTTCTTCAGTTAGCCAAAAGAAACCAAAATGAAACAAAATCAAAACTTTTAATCTAAACTGAACCATGTTAACATTTTCTTAATTTTTTTAAAGATGCAACTTATGTTGAGAATTATCACAAAAACTGTCCCATATTTATGAGCAATAACTTATAAGAGGAGAAAATGTAAATTGCTCAAGTATAGCATGATTTTTAAAAAAGCCAAAATATTTAATATTTTTGTGGAGCTAGAAATGTAGACCTTAAAAATAATCCGTATTCCAAACTAAACAATAAATGTGACTTTTAAGTTAACTTTTAAGTTAAATATAGAAGATTTCCTTCAATGATATAAAGATAAAATACAGCGAGAGGAAAGTGTTTTATTGTCACATTAACTGCAAACAAACAGCTGTACAGAAATGTGTTGCTTCAAAATTATGCATCCTCCATTTCATAGACAAGGTAAAACAGTTTATACAACAATAATCAGACAACATGGAATAGCAGTAGTAGCTATACAGCCTGAGCTGGCACAGCCCCACCAGAGGTTACAGACAACACCTAACTCTGTGCAGACATTGTTCAATATTTGCACATGGGGAGAAATACATCAAGACGCAGAGATAAAATGACGTACAGTACTGATGTATGGAAGACATTCAACAAGCGTCTTTCAACATGTGAAACAGGAACAAAGCATAAAAAAATAACCATGCTCTGTCTACAAAAAGATATTTCCCTGAGCAAAAGGCTCAAGAACAAATGTGCTACTTTCTTATATGTTACTCTAAGGGCAAAAGAAGTGCACATGTTCAAAAAAGAAAAGGTTCTTTCATAAAGAAACACAATTGACATCTGAAGCAACAAGCATCCTGCCAATAAAGTCTTTTTGAATTTATTCTGTTTGCCAATTTGCTGAACTGAATGCATTTAAAATAACAAATATAATTCGTGACAATGTCAATTTCAGCTTTGACTTGAGTACTTCAGCACACTTTAGTTTTTCCCCAACCTTTCCCATTCTATCATCCCTGTCCCAACTTGTTGCTGGCATCAAAAATCAAATAAACGTTTACCGATATCAAAGTGCATCAGGTTAAACACATTGTTTACTCATCATGTTGTGTTTCATTGACGGAGCAACCCATCTCTTATTGGAGAGTGACTTTCACATTAACAACACTTCACTCAGTCAGAAGCCATTTTTAGTTTGGTTTGCAGTTACTTGTCAAAGTTCCTTTTGTCTTTAAATGTGATCCAGATTAACGGGATCCTAATGGACATGAGGCACATTGTTTTTACTTTAGTTCAAATATCATTTTTAATACTTTGAGCCTCACATTACACTTTTTAAATCTGACCATTCTGATGCTCTGAGACAATGAAACCGCATGTCAGGTGAAGAGCAGTACAGCCCTCTAACTCACCGCATCCATCAGAATCTTCACAGCTAAGAATACATAAGAAAATATCTTTTATTACAACTTAGTTTAACTGACCCCAACATAGCTTAGATTATAAAATTCTAAACCACACATTCCTGTAAAAGCTCATTGTGTCACATAGGAACAAACAAAAATAGGAGTGAAAAGGTTGTATCGAAGGAGTTTGTCAGGTCTTGTCTGTGTGGCTGTTTCTTGTCTTTTATGCCCAAATACAAGACAAGAAAGTCACAGTGCTGCGCTGCAGTCATCATGAGGGGCAATAAAGTCATGTCCCCTCCAAGCAGCTCTGTCCACTTCATTAGGCAACAGTAAACCTGACATCCGTGTCACATTACAAGCAGACAAGACTCTGTTAATGCCTAAGGGGTTGTTACCGTGGCTACGCTGCAAGCCCTTGCTCTTCCGAGAACAATAAACAAGGTTATTCTCTGTCTTGAGAAGCTCCAGTCTTTCTAAATGGACACGCTGGAGTTTGGACTAATGGCCATCTTTAATCAAAGGTCACATGTAGAAAGACAAAGAAACAAATGCAGCAGGGGAATCAGGACCTTCAGAGTCCAGACAAGAACATGAAACATTGTTTTCTCCCAGGGGAAATCTAAAAAAATTGACAAAAAGGAGTGGCTCTATTGGCACCATTCACAACTTTTATCTGATGGTGATGAAAAACTTTATCACAACTTGAGCTGAAAAGAAGTGCTTGATGGAAACAGTTTCCTTTCTTGATACAGGGGACATCTCTCTTTGAACACTTAAAGCTCAGTCATTAACCTGTTAGTATTAGTCAAAACAACCTTTTAAATAAGAGGCAACTTCCATTTAATTTGGAAAAAAACAAGAACAAAAACACTAAGGAAGGATTCGAAATATGACAAGCTCACAGTCTCGTTTACTCTTCTATCCTTCAAACAGGCCCATTTCCCCACCATTAAATAATGAATCTTTACAATTATAAGAAGTTAAATTACTTGGTGTGATTCTTAAAATTTAAATTTCTTTAAATGAATTAGGATCCATGTAAACTGACAGATCATGTGATGACAGATCATGTGACAGCACTGGGAAGAATCTTCGGTCACTACCAGACCCTCCTCTGCGGTGCTCTCTGGCGTCCCCTAGTCGTCTACAGTGATGTTGCGGAACAAGTAGGCCATGGACTCTCCATTGTGGATGCGGCGGATGGCTTCAGCCAGTATCATGCTAACGTCCACAGTGTTAATTTTGGGACACTGTAGCTTCTGTACTTCATGGGGGACCGTGTTGGTCACCACCACCTGAGGGCCAAATGACATTCCAGACATTATGAGACATTTCACATTTGAATTAAATAGCAGTTTAGAGCCAATGTGACTCGGGTGATATTGACTTTAAAAGGTTTGTCTGTGTGGGAACTTGAGGCTATATAATTGGATGAATTAAAAACAGTGGATGGATAGAACCATCTATAGCTTTGTACAACATGTTTTTTCTCTCTTCTTAGAACTCTGTTTCTACCGCTTTTGAAACTTTTTCACAGTCCTTGGTATACAAAGATTTCAACAGATTAATCTACTGAAATTACAGCCAATTAATCTGTGATGGCTGCAGAACTGCTATTAAGTTACGCTGTTGGGGTTCCAACACGCTAGACCGGACAGTAATTTGATAAACCAACTGGGCTCATGATAAGTTATACATAAAACACAAATCATGATCATGAATCACTCTAAAAATCAAACACTGGAGCTAAACCCACCATGGAACTTATGGTTTATCATCCAGATATCGAGGGGGAACTGAAAACAGAAACGCAGCTTCTGGATAGTGATCCTTTCCTTATTCTGGTTACGTACTAATTTCATGCAACAACAGCTCTGCTAAAAGGGAAGTACAGTATGCTAGTTCCAAATAAGTTCTTTGGTTGGGTTTTATTGTTCTTTTTAATTACACTGTTACTTCTCTTAAAGCTTCCCAATGGACAAGTAGCAGATAAGACACAAAACCTTTCCATCGGTCCTCAACAGTAACAAGATGTATTGGTTTAACAGGTTCAGGGGTCCTCACCACATCGATAGCAGATTCCTCTATGAGGCGTGGAGCATCAGCAGACAGTAAGCCGTGTGTGGCCATAATATAAATCTTATAGGCTCCTCTTTCTTTCAGGATTTCTGCAGCTGCTACAAAGTCTCCTACATCATCTATTATGTCATCCTGGAAAAAGACAAATAAAACATTTGTACAATTGCAGAGGCACATGTGCAGCCAATGTGGTCACAAATGAGAGGAACAAAGCACTCAAGATTCTTCACACATTTTAATGCCGATGGCTTTTTTTCTTCTAGATTTAACTTCTTACCTTTCACAAACATTTGAAATCCACTCAGCTACATCCTGGTGGTAGTGACAATCCACCTCTGTTACCGAGCTCTTACCCACAGATCCCTTCAAATACATAGCTAGTTGTTCTCTCAATAGTGGATGAAAAGCATGAGTTGTCCATGCTTATGCACTTTATTTTGATAAGCCTATTTCTATTTTTCATGATAACGGTTGAATGTAAGTAAGGCCCTGCTGCAGAACGTTGAGTAAATTCAAAAATCCAGAATACTCTTAACTACAGCATACATCTCAAAATGTAATAGTCTCTTTACAAGGCCAAGATCCCTGTTTTATCAAATATGCAAAAAAATATTAATTAAAACATCAAACATATAATAATAATCATAATAATCACAATAATGTAATACTATTTTATTATTAATAATATAATTATAACTACAACCACAAAGGGACAAATGGACGAACACACTAACACTGACAATTACATCACCACTTTGAAGTGGGATGTAGTAATAATCAATTCTTTAATGATCCCCATAGGAAATCATCTTTCTACAGAAATGACACAAAGTTTAATTTGTATAAAATCCAGGATATCAAAAGGAATGATTATGCCTATTTTTATATATAGAAAATTTAGTCAAGCTAGTTAAGTTTCTAGCAAGGTTAAGAGCTATATTTCAGATAAAATTAATTCCAAACAACTGGTTGACTACCACCCAACCATTTTTGTGTCAGGTTGATAAAAATTAGTCGTAAAATTGTTTACATTTGCTCTATTTCTTTAAATCATCCTGTAAACTACAAAATCTCTGCAAACACCATGAATGGAAACTACTGATGATTAAATGAGAATGACTACATTTATTCTGGCCACAAACGGTGAATTCCCAGCATCTTACCACAATGATGGCAATTCTTCCTCCCACATCTCCGACTACAGTAATGGGAGGTTTCTCCTTTGCCATCATCACTGCAAAGGAAAGCAGAAGTCGTTAACCATGGAGTCGAGGAGGTTGTGTGTGCTGCACTTCAATCCGTCAACATTAAATCTCAGTAGATTGGGTAAAATGGGTTGAAAAAAATTGGGTGATTTTGGTAAATCTGCACCCCAAATTACAGAATCTTTCAATGGATTAAGTAAATTATACTTTGTTATGTGGTAAATTTAAAAAGGAACAAAAGTCGAAAACATTTCCCCCCATTGTACCCCACCTACCCGTGAGATTAAATCCCCCACTTAGTAGTGCACATGCCATGCAAAATCAAATGACAGGGTTTTCTGCCCAGAATACCCAATCAGAAAAGAATGTACAACCGCCTGGACACACACAACCTCAGGCTCCGACTGTGGCAGGCTTATGGCAGCAGTCTGCAGATGAACCGATACACACCAGACGGTCTCATTTCACACAGGACAACGGTGGCTGACAAGCACCAATGACGGTTTCTTCATACACACTTGCCAATGTTCAGGGGACAGTCCGCAGTCGAACATCACTGCTGCCAAAGACCGCTTTTACAGGCACACAATAATCAGACAGCATCTCACTTGCCGCTCAACGGAGATGCAGCAGCTGTATTTATTATTCACATCTGGGCATCTTCATTTGTTGGGAAATCTGAGATGTCCATCACAAACACAAATCACTAATAAGTAAAAGCAGCATCATGTACTTTTCTTGACAGACTGTCGAGAGAAAAGTGTTTTGTAAGCTTTATAAATGGTCACAACAGTAGATAAATCTAGATGTCATAAATATGACAGTGCTTCATTCTGTGATGGACTAATATAAATCACTGCACACAGCATGTTCACAGTATTACAGTTACACTTTGGTTTGATTCAATCCCATAAATTCAAACGTCTGCCCATTAGATGTATTGATCCTAAAACACAGCTGCATCTGGTGTATTGTTGTGCATGTAAATGTGGTCATTCAAAGGGTACAAGGAAACAATCAACTGGTAAACAATCGGCCAGCCAAGCCGATTGTAAAGGAAAAAGTACAGAAAAGCAGAGAGAGGAAAAGCATGCCTTGCAAAACACTTCGCCGAGTATCGTGAGTCCCACAGCATCGGAAAACCTGGCAGTGTCACATTCATACGATAAACACTATTAATTACAGCAAAAGCCATGTTGTTAGAGGCACACTAGAGACGGGTGGATGATACCGAAGTGTCAAAGAGCTTGTTTCGTTCCTGTGAAGCATGAAGCTTCAACACACTTTGCTGTCACTTGTGTTGAACAAAGAATATTACATGACTACATTCACTTCAAACTAATACGTTCCAAAGCTCTTCATAACCTGAAGTATGAACACATTTGTCAATTAAACAAAGCAATGTCAAGCTAACTTCACTCAAAGTGTTCAATGAACTGTTGAAAAAAGTATAATTATTTTTGTGAAAGATAATGCAGATTCATATTTTAAAGTTCACATGCCTAAAGTCATTCGGGCTTCTTGGACTTGTACCAAAAAAAAAAAACTTAACCGTCAGGCTAGACTGCTATAAATTATACTGGCCACTAGATATCACTGTGTTCATGAAATGTATTGTAGATTCATCCATCCATCACTACTGTACACACACCTCTCCAGAATAAGTGCTACAGCTTGTCGAGATAATGCAACAAGCTGCCTGAGAAATGTTTGGTCAGATAAATTACTTAGAGTGAACCTTCTAATAAAACTCATCTTTTTTAATACTTTGAAGAAAAATTTCTACTAGGTGGCACTTTGGAGGTAATAGTTATACATGAATAAAAAATGTGAAAGTTAGGCTTTTCAGGGTGGTTTTATATAATAATAAACTAAATGTTATGCCGAAATACACCAACAAATCCATTTGTAATGCTCTTTTTCCCATCACTGATGTTAGGTTTCAAAACATGCTTGCTTTTGTTGTCACATGCATTTATGACCAAAGGTTAATCAGGTTTTAAGAGTGGGTTTAAAATGAGTGCACCACGTGTTAATTGGCAAGATGAGTCCAGATACTTCTGTGAAAAGGAAAACCAAACAAAACCAAAAAAAAGGTTTGGCATGTTTCTGGTTTGATTTGTGGACTTCAAAATAAAATCAAAACACAAAACAAAGAGGACTTGGGCCATCTTGTAGAACTAGCTGTCTGGAATCTTAGGAAGGTGCGGTATGAGCGCTGCTTGTTTAAAGTAAAGCATGCCATGCAAGTAGTATTAAGTACAGAGCACACCGAAGCTGATTGGCCTCAACAGGTTTTGTAATTGCAAATTGTCTGTGCACAGTTTGTGCATTCACTGACTCTCCCTCCTGAATCCAGACTGTATTTTCACAAGATGCAGCACAAAACCTTCATCTAGACATGCACGATTTGAGGAACCATTTGAAGAGGAATCTTTTATAGTCAGATATAGGATATGTTTACGGTCGTACTTGGGAGCTCTATGCCAGGAAACGGAGCTTGTTGTTTGCCTGCTATTACCAACAAATAAACACCACATTAACACAAATGCACAAATATTGGACATGACAAACACATGATGTCTAGACTTGGAAAATCCTCTCGCTAGTTCTATAGAAACTTTAAACATATCACATTGACACAATAGACTCATGGTGTTTAGATTTAACATATATATATATATATATATATATATATATATATATATATATATATATTTCTTGCAATGGTTACAGATGTTTGTGGCTTTGTTTTTTGTATTTTTTAACAGGAGGATTTTTTAAGTCAAGGGTGACAATAGAAACAAAAGTAAGACCAGAAATATTCTAACTGATCATAAAGCGAATACTGGACACAAATACCTCAGATTCATTTGCCAATGACACTATCAGTTGAAATTATTACAGTCTATCATGGCCTTAACATAAATTAACTCTAATTAACTGTAAATATGCAGTATATGCCACAAACATGTTAGTTATTCTCACAGAATACATTTTTTAACTCAAACGTTGAGCCAACAAACAGGCAGTGACTATATTTCTCAGATTATTGAGCGTTTCACTTTTTGTAAGTTAGGGGTTGCAGCTGTCAGTGGATGCAGCATGAGTAGAGGTTGTGTAACTGTGGACATAAAACATGCAGTAACACAAAAATCAAGTTCTAAGAGTATGGTTGATGACATGAGTGAGAAACAGCAGAATCAACAGCTCGAAACACGTTAGCACAAATAACAGCTGCATTTGGTCGTTTCAGGATTTCTACTATGTCTGGAGTTAAGCAACTACACTACACAAATAAAAATCTGAATAAAAGGCAACTATGTTATGGTTTCTATCAAGCTTTGAACATTAATATCCTGCTAAGAAAACCTGAAAAACATCAATATCACTTTGCATAGACGGATTTACTTACAAGGGAGCTCCAACCCTGTGTGTCCGGTGGTATTGCGTACGCAGGGTGGGGAGTGTCTTCCATCGGCCATGTCAGACTCTGCACACTGAGCCTCGCCGTGAATCACAGCCAGACCCAGACGCAGGCGTTCAGCGTAGGACTGAGCCCTGGGAAGAAAAAGAAAAAACTTCTATCCATTACTGAGCGCACACTTATGCACAGCGATTGCAAATAAATTATGAAACACTGATTCAAAAAAAGGTGTCATTACCAAAATAAATGTTGGGGGGCGGGGTGTGTGTGATTTGTTATTCAACAGTTACCTCTTAGCTGCTGATGGAGATTTTGCGACTATGATGGCATTTCTATAATCAGGAATCTAACAGAAAAAACAGATGTCAGTGTTTCAATCAGACTCATAGATGTGTTTTTTCAGTGTGATTATCAAAACATTGATATTCAACCAGAAATCATCACCTCCTCCTGGATGTACTGAATCAAGAAAGGAGAGGCACGCAAGTTGTCCACTGGAAAGCTGAAGAATCCCTGGATCTCCTTCTGATGCAAGTCCATGGTGATGATATGCGTTAATCCTTTGGAGTAAAAAGACAGAAGAAGCATAGCATTGCCGCATCTTACTGCTGTAACACTAAAATTGTGAACATGATGCTGATGCACAAACAGACGTAACAAATCTCAAGGTGACTTCAATTTTGGTTTCCTTACCTGCTTTTGCCAACATGGACGCTAACAACTTGCTCACTATCGAGCCCCTCTTTCTCATCTTGCACTGTTTGCTGTAGGGAAAGTAAGGAATGACTCCAATAATATTCTTTGCACAAGATGTCTTGAGGGCATAAGCCATAACCAGCAGCTCCATGATGGCAGTGTTGACATCTCTGTGGGGGGGGGGGGGAAACAGAAACAATGGACATTCAGACCTAACCAGATCTTTTTTTTCCCCTCAGGCCATCCAAACAATTGGCAACCATCACAGTGTCTCACACTCTCCATCAAATTGTCAAGCCTTTTCACACAAAAGCAGGGCATTGCAAAATAAAGAGAGGTTGTGGTTAGGCACTCCAATCCAATAAATAACCAAAATTATCAAATAAAGCAGTAGAACAAAATGTGGTAACCTCAAGTACCTGAAAGTAATTCCTTCATTTCATTGTGCATGCTCCAATGTGTCTGCAGCCTGTTACAGTTCCTCTGCTCGTTTTTAATTTTTCTCCAATTTCACTACTTGTTTCTCACTCATTTTTATCTTATTTTCATTAAAATAACCAAGAAAGTTTCCTTTTTTTTTTTAGCCGTTTTGTTCGCGCTAGAAGTTCTTTCATTTTTGCTCTAGTATTTCTCTTTGTACCTCCAGTACACCCGTGCCTCCTCCCGATGTCAATGCCACCCCCACTGCAAGACTAATATCAAAGCAGATAGGAGAACTGATACGTCTTCATTGTGGGAAGGCTGCAGGTCAAGACGTGTCCTAAGATTTTTTTACTGGTGTAAATGTGGTGACTACTTTAGTGATTGGGCTTATGCACTCACTTATAAAACACTATAGCGCACACCTGGTTTTTTTGGAATGTGATTTGTTCTCTTACTGGGAAAAATATAAAGTAAACCTTGAAACTTGTCCTGAAAAATCAGCATGCTTTTATTTACTCACCGTGGTATGGTCTGGATGATGAAGATGGTTTGTCCACGAACCGATTCCTTTACATCCACTCTAGTTTCTATTGTGAGGGAACAAATGATGCAGTCGTTTAATTTAGCAATTTCAACTACATATCCTGAAGGAATTTTCTTTGTTTTCTGTGGCTGTACACATTGAGTGTACACACATCGGATCAAATATGAATGTTACTTAAATCATGTCAACAGTACACCAATTTTCCCAGGACTTATTATAGCTTTAAACATTCAGAATCTCAAAATATGATCAAGTTACCATCCATCCATCCATCCATTTTCTTTACCGCTTTGTCTGCTGTCATGGGTCATGGGGAGCTGGAGCCTATCCCAACTGACTTAGGGCGTGAGGTGGGGTAAACTCCGGACACGAAGCCACACAGAGACAGACAACCACACACACACAGTCACTCCTACGAGCAATTTGGGACCGGCCAATCAACCTGAAGAGCATGTTTTTGGAGGTGGGAGAAAGCCAGAGAACCCTGAGAGAACCCCGCATAGATTACCTTAGTACTTTAAAAAAAAAAAAGACACAATTTGGATGAGTCATTCCCAGCAGTTTGGAATCCAGTTGACTGTAGTATAGAACATGTACATTAATTCTATTTACTCTGAATCTTGAAAAAGATATCTGGGGTCACATGCCACACCTTCATGTGCAGCACATAAGAACCACCATATATTGAAGAAAACAGTTATGCTACCCAAATTGATTACGACCTATAATGATGAAAGAGACACAGATGATTCATGGCTGAATGTCAATAGTAGCCAAAGATGTCCGATATGTTCACTTTGAAATTCCCCCATTTTAAAGTAAGAAGTAAACCCTTACACAATAAAAAAAAAACTTTTAATGAGCCTCTGAAATGATGAGCTCCTCACCTCCATTAGACTCCTGAAAGACCACGGACTTTCCCAGTTCAACTCCCAGCCTCCTGTAAAACAAAACCAGAATTTGATGAGCTGCTAAACACTTTAACTCAATCTTTAATAGAAAAGAGTACAAAACTCCAGCTGAAGTCGCCAGCTTTGATGCGCGAATGTGCACTGTATAACCGGGTTGTGGAACAACTGACTACTACAGCATGAAAACAAGAACCAAGGCTGTCACAGACTGCAACATCCCATGACACCCCTAAATTCAAAATTTTACCCTGACCTACTTGCATAGGTCGAAATATCAAAGCTAGTGCTCTGACTTACTTTCATAGAACAAAGCACTAGCTTTGATCTATGGTCTTACACACACTGGCCTTCTCCCTTGTCTTACTATCTTATCCGGTTCCTGAATGTACAAAAGTTGAAATTTGACCTTGACCTAGTTTTGTCTAGGTCATCTAATTTTCATCCCCTTTACCGCTCAAGTAATCTCCTTTTTGTTACATCTTTCTATCTGCAATGGTTGTGAAGAAATTTGGTGGACGAACAAACGAATGGAAACGGAAGAACACACGAACACTGACAATTACATCACCGCTTTGAAGCGGGATTGTAATACATCACCGCTTTGAAACAAAGCGAGATGTAATGACTCAACTCTTTCAAGTGTCACTAGATCTTTATAGAGACCCTTTGCTGCTAGTTAAGTAATGCCTGAGCAGTGGATATATGCAATTTCCTCCGGGATTAATAAAGTATCTATCTATCTATCTATCTATCTATCTATCTATCTAGGAACCAGTCTAAATACGCATAACATCAGCTTCTAGCAACTTTCATTTAGAATCCCATGAGCAAAAACCCCCAGATCAGTTCTTATATTGTAAACACCGTCTTGAAATCTCACTGGAGATTTTCTCAATGAGATTTAAGTTGGGTAACTGTGACAGCCACATGAGCCAAGGATTCTTCTGAAACAAAGCTTTGGTAAATGTGGAGACACGCTTGACATCACTGTCGCTCTTGGAGAAAAACAGCACTGTACTGTACTAGATAACGCTTCGTCACATGCAAAGAAAGCCTTTTCCTCCAGGATTTCTGTTCGTCTGTCTCACGCAGGGGTGAAACTAAACCTGTCGCGTTAGACTTTGGAGCTATTTCTAAATGTATTATACAAACATCCAGCACCTTAGCTTTGACGTTTTGTTTTTTAACCATCCATCTTAATGTCTGTGCAAACAAGAATCTCTTTTTTTAAGTTGTTGTACAGTTGTGACCACGCCATTTGGACAGTACTCGAGCTAACTTTGGGAAACTTCTGCTTAAAATAATTTCTTATGTCTCATGCATGAAGCAGGTATTAGCATGCAGTGACTAATTTCATAAAAGCACAACAGACCACATTCCACTTACTCTGTAATCTTCTTGGCCAGCTCTGTGGATGCAACGGAGGAATTGGCGGAAAATACACGATAACCACTTTTAGGGACGTTCATGGTTTTGACTGTCAATGTTTTTTTGCCAAATGAAGACGTAAATGCGCAGCGGTACCGCGTCTGTCACCGACCCACCGCTTGTATTCGATGTCCTCCCTACGACGTTGTCGTTAGCTAACTAGCTAGCATGAGCCTTCACACCAGCCGGCTTAATGAGACAATTAAGACAGTATTTCCTTCTTATAAACAAACGTATCTACAGTTTAACTATCAAACAATCATTAATTGATATATTTATTCTATCGAAGACCATACAGCACGCTTCAATACGTCTGGTACGAATATGCTACCTGCCGTTCAACTGACAACACTTACAACTACGGAGGCCGGTACGTGACTGACTTCCCATTTGTGGTTTGCGTAACACGTGTCGTAGTGGGAGTGACTTCTGCCTCAGGCAGAAATACATCCGTTCGTTTGAGCTCTTTTGTATTTGTGCTCTTCTGATCGACAGTGTTAGACTTTGACACACACGTGTGTGGTGTACTTTTAAATTTAGTTTTACATAGTTGGATCTGTGACACTGATGTGGATACGAATAATTACATTTAGGAATCATTGCCAGCTGGGGTAGCCTCCAGCTACCAGTGACTGGATACCGCGGATAGAGCGGTTCGGAAGATGAATGAATGTAAATAAAATGTCCTGGCTCGAGAAATTATTTTTATACCGTATAAAAATGCACAAGTTTATTAATAACCGGATTAAAAACAGTTTTTTTTTCGTTTTTGTTAATGGTAACGTTTTTAACTTTTATTTTGGAGAGGAAAAAGATACTGTTTATAAAGTGAGAGCTCAGCGGGGAGTTGAGGGGATTTCTGGATTGTTGCTTGTTGGACGCCGAAATTCAGCTCACCAAAAGAAGTCCGTGGTTGTCATCCTTGCCCACATTACACGACACCGGGGGTGTCACAGTAGTGAAAACAGAAATATATAATATTCGATCTAATCTTAGCTAATTAATTAGACCGATACTATTTTTTTTCTGTACCATTTTGTATCGTAAAAAGTACAAAATCGTGAGTGACAGGAGTCCAGCCAATGATGCGATAAGGTCCACTCACGCTACGCAGCCAATCAGCGTTGACTGCTGCATGTGCGCCCTGTTCGCGCCGTGCAGCTTAGCTGGTGACATCCTGCGAAGCAGTGATGTATTGTAATTGTCAGCGTTTGTGTGTCCGTCCGTCCGTCCACCAAATATCTTCACAACAGTTTCAGATGAAGATGAAACAAAAAGCGCATTACTCGTGCGGCAAAGGGGATGAAAATTGGATCACAACCTTGACCTTGAAAAACTGGGTCAAGATCAGATTTTCACTTTTATACCTTTTTAGGTGCACATCACTGAAACCTGATGAGATATAATCACAAAACAAAAAGCAACATTTTCAGGAAGGCAGAGGTGCAAAAATGTGAAGTCAGGGTAAAATGTCAAATTCAGGGGAGTTGCAGGATGTTGCAGTCTCTGACTGCCTTGTTAACACTGGAAACGAATGGTCAGCGACACATTCACTCACAGAGCCAAAGTATAAAAAGAAATGTAGTTCATTTCAAGATGGACTGGCTGTAGAAGTTTATGCAAGTAGAAGAACAAGTGGTGAAACTGGGTGGGATTTTTTCCTTTAGAGAAAGTTAAAAGCAAGAAGCAGACAAAGTCATTAACCTGGACAAAGTGTACAACCACATGATAATAAATTGAAATTTAAGTCGGATTTGCTAATAAAAAAAGGAGACATTAGATTTATTTTATGGACAGAGTTACAGGCATTTACACTGTATTACAAGCAACAGCACACGTCATTGTGCAAAATGTGAATGTCTTAATGTGAACAAAATGTTATGTCTGAAAGGTGTATATGTATCATGTCTTCCAGAACAGGACCATAAGCCATGGTCTCACTGGCTAAAGCAGCACTCTCCCCATGGCCATAGCAACACCCTCACATATAACATACTACACATCCCATGAAGAACAATATGTCTTTTTCATTTCAAGTTGGCCAAATCACTTATATTGAAAGTAATTTAATGAAAATTGCTACTGTAGTTTCATTCTTTTAATAAGTCATGTATCTTTCTATGATCCAAGGTTTTGAAGTGTGATACTGGTGTGTGGCCACAGTGGGGACATCTCATGTTGCTCACAGTAGTCCTCAGTGCGCTCACGAAGCTTGTGTGGTTGCCAGGATACATGAAAAATTAGAGGGAACATTGGTTACAAGGGTATTAAAACAAAGTTTTTCTGAACTTTATGCTATTAATGTAAAGAAAGCACCTCTACCACTGCTGAAAGATTTTTATCATTGGGGGCGTAGAGGCTAAGCCAAGCTGCCACTGAGGTATTCCACCACATTAGGCTGATGCGCTTCCTGGTCATCAAAAGTCATGCCACATGACACGACAGTTTAAGCTTAATTATGTTTTATTCACGTCATGTCTCTCAATTAACTCGATCGATAGTTACCAAAACATTCAGAGTTTAGCGTTCAGTGGTCAAAGCTATCAATGCTTCTGGGTAGAAATGTGGTTACCTTATGTATTATGTGAAGTTTCTGGAAAAAAAAAATCTTTATTGAAGGGAATTTACTGATTTTGTATATTCTTAACTTTTTTTGATGTGTTTCAAAACTTTTGACCAACATGCAATTCACTTTAAATCAATTAGCTTTGAATAGTTTTAACAAAACATTATTCATATACAGAAAAATACAAATAGGTCCACTGCCACCCAGCAATTGTCTATTTCAGTTGTCCTCACAAATAGAATTCAAGTAAATATTATAATAAATAAAATGCAACTTCTTGACTGAACTGTGGGGTGTTCATATCTAACTATTGGCAGACTACATGCAGAACAAGGTTTTATGTTCTCATTGATTCTACAGTTTTCCACACATTAAAATTCTCATTTATTGCTTGGTGCATGTCACACTGTTTAACTCTCCTAAGCTGTATGAAAAGCATTGAATTGAGAAATAATGAAGCCCCAGTCGGCTGGCATAGGCTGCAGCACCTCGTGACCCACGACAATGGATGAAGCAGGTTAGGAAAATGAATGTCTCACATCTGAAAGCTTGTGTTATTCCAGGTGACCACTAGATGTCAGCACTTATTGGTCCTGATCCACTGAGTGATTGATTGACACGCTTTGCTTTTAGAAATAAAGTAATCCAAAAAAATAAAATCATGAGATCCTACTCAGAGAAGAGATGACTATATCAAAAGTTCCAATTAAATAATTTCTTCTTCTTCATTAGCTATACAAATTACAAAGGTGTGACAGACGAGTTCAAGGTAGAGATAGAACTGAATCAGGGAGATACAGATGAGACGACTGCAATCATCTCATCTTCAGCCGCTTACAGGTCACAAGTCTGCTGGACCCTATTCAGCTCCCTGCCGGCCAAGACACCAGCTCAGTCTGGGGCCATTTGAAAGACAAACACACTCACACTCACACTCACACCTACAGACAATTTGGTGTGAGCAGTTCACCTATAGTTACAATTTTTTGGAGGTGGGAGGAAGCCAGAGAACCTGAAGAAAAACTACACAGATGCAGTGAGAACATACAAATCCACACAGAAAGAGATGGAACATGGAACCTTCTTGCTATGATACAACAGGGCTACCCACTACCACCGTGTCGCCCATTTTTGCATATTGTGTAAAATATCAAAAAAAGTTTTGTTTTGCCTAAGTGCATTTTGCTTTTGTACTTTGAAGCTTATTTATCATTTATTGATTCTGTGCTCTATTTTTCAGGAATTTAAACTCAGTTGTCCAGATCCAGAAAAATAAAAATATGTCCACAGTAACTCAATACCTTTTCAAAACAAAAAAAAAGAGGTTAGATTGAACAAATTTAAAAATAAGCTCCTTGCTATGTAAACTGAAGTGTGCTTACATTTAATTATTAACAGACGCGCAGCACAGAATTGATTTTGACTGATGTTGTGTGGCTTTACCGCTGTGGCAATGACTCAGAGGTAAGAGCAGGTAAGAGGCAGAGCGGTAGAGCAGGTCGTCCAATGTTCCAAGATCTGCGGATTGATTTCCGCCCCCGCCCAGCCGCCTGGAATGTGGGCTGACAGTGGGAGGTGTCAGCTCACCTCCCGTGAACTGCCAAGGCACCCTTGAGCAAGGCGCCGTCCCCCTTTACAAGTTGCTCATTTGGGGTGCACCATATAGGACCTGCCCGCCACTCTGCCTCCCCTTGCATGCTTACAGGCCCCGCTGTGTCTGTTTGTGTGTTACAGTGGCCTGTACATACTAACATATACATACATGTATTTGTTTGAAACAACAGTGTGCTCTTAATTTCCCTTCAGGGATTACTAAAGTATACAAAATTTAAAAAACAACAACAAATGTGACAAGAGGAGAAATATAAGAAGGAAAGACACATTCACATTTCTGATAGGGAACTTTTACACATTTCATGATTTTCATTGCTGCTTGGTGCATGTTCTGTTAAGTTAGGGTTGGATAGTTGAAAAATCATTGCATGTAGAAAGAGTGAAAAATGTTATATATTTTTTATAATATAACTTCATAATATTTCTGTCTTTGAACATTGAAAAACATGTTTGCTGTCATGTGTTTATTTCAGTCAAAATGATGAACAGTTTGTCCCAGTAAATAGCACTGAATTCAATTTTATATCCCATAATAAATCTGTAGTTACCAAAAAAAAAAGCACTGGAATAGTGGAATAAAGGACATGGGTCTGCCAAAATTCCATCAAGTTGATTACAATTTCCAAGTACTGTACAACAAACAATTTTTTTAGTGTGGGTCTGGAGAGCAGAAACAATTATGAAACACAAAAAAATATTTGGATTCCTCTGATGAAACATAAACCAAGTATTGCTGAGCATTTTGATTTATAATTATTGGCTAGGTCTCCATGTTTGTCTGATCGGTTACGCCCTCATCTGACCCTTCCTATCTGATACTGACCAGGCAGCTAGCTTGATGATTAATCTTAAAAATATTTACAGAATAATTCGTAGACTTAATAAATAACTATGTATTTACCTTGGTGCTATTGAGTAAGGGTGTTTGCAAAGGCCATTTTCCGAGAGACATGGCAATCCAGAAGTGATATATGTCAGCTTTCAGCACAGTTTTTCATTAACTGAATATTTAATGGATTGCTTTCAAGGATCCGCGGTACACTGGCGTCATGCCCGGAGTGTCCCCCACCTTGCGCCCTAAGACTGCCGGGATAGGCACCGGCTCCCCGGCGAGCTGCGTAAGCGGATTAAGTGGGTTAAGAAAATGACTGACTGACTGACTGGCTTTCAAGGATTCTGTAAATGTATAACTTGGATCCGTATGTTGCTGGCACTTACTGTACATTGTACCTCTGCTGTAAAGCAATAATTAGCACTTCACTCAAATAATAGTCACAACATTTCACACATTTTTGCTACTCCTATATCTGCTCTTCAATGACAGTTTCTTAACATTGACCTGTTTTCCCAATCCACAGATATACTATTCTTAAGTAATCACCATTACACATGAAGTTAGGTTAGAATTCCCTCAAGAAATCCTTCCAAACCCAATGTGCAAAATATATGTGGACGCTCTATGTGTGTGTCTCTTGAGTGTGTGCACATATAACAAAATGAAAAACAAAATAGAGTGGAGACATGTAACCTATATAATGTTAGCTATAGGTTGCTCTACATTCTACCTTTGCATTCGGAAGCATTTTTACACAGAAGTGCTTTTACATTTTACAGGAGCTTTGTGACAAATTCAATATTATTACAGGTTAATCTCCTGAATGTTCTGAGTCGGTGACAATTGAGAACAGGGTCAGGGTGTGCCCCCTTTATCCTGTTTTATACTTATTATCTTACAGTTCATCATACTCAAACATGGCAGGGATTATGTGTCTCCTTCTGATTTTTTTTCATACCATCATATTTTCATCAAACACCAACCAAAAAGGTGAGGTAAGTAGAGTGAGAAAGTAGGGGAGAGAGAGGGAAGGGAGCATGTAAAACAGAGCGTGAACAGGCTCCTCCTCAGATGATGCGTGTGTTTCTTATGAGGTGTTTTTTTTTCAGCCTGTTCCTCACTTACACTCTTGCTGAGCAGAGACCCAGAGGTGAAGAGCAAAGAAAAAAGGAGAGAAGGGATCTACTTCCTCACTCACCAAGAAAAAAGTATAAAACAGAAAGAAAGGTAGGAAAATATATTGTTTATTTTTAAAAGAGGGGTTATACTCTCATCATTTTGCAAGTTCAGCACAATTGTGTCCCCAGATGGAGATGAGACAGGAAGAGGGAGAGCTGGACCTCCTAGAGCAACCAAGCACTCTGACTGACAAGGACGTAGTGATGATACAGGAGTCCTGGATAAAAGTCTATGAGAACCACATGGACAACGGGGCAGCGATACTAATGAGGTACGAGTTTTTATTTGCTCTCTCTGATCTTTTATGTTTGGAAATCCCAACCTTGGTTGCAGATGGAATTAGTTTGCTTGAAGATGGCTGAAGGATTAAGGTGGAGAGTAGTACATCTAATTTTCATTTTAGAAGTTTTCTTCTTATAAAAAGCTTCAGCTGAGTACGAGGCCGGAACATTGGTGGCAATTTGTGACTTGCCCATAAATCAAAACTGAAGAATTACATTTTTTGTTCAGCCATCAGAATGGTATTATGGATACTAGTATAGCATATAATAGTACCATTCCTGCCTTCTGTTTGAGCATGTAATCTGCATCCCACCTCCAAAATCACTCACTTGTAGAGTCAGATGCGCAATACTCAATTACTTGCAGTACTCTTCATTCTGCTCTACAAACAGTGAGTTATCAACTTTTCCAAGATCATTTATGGTCTGCTGTTGACACATACATTTGGTTTATTCAAAGGGATGTACAAAACTTGCTGTGTTCTGTATACTTATTAATGATAACATTCGCAATCTGTCTGTTGTCTTGATTTCCTCTGCCACACCTACTTTTGCGATGAACATCTAAAAGGTCTGCTCAAAGAAGGCTGTATGTGTTACATTACTATTATTAAGTCTGGCCTGACATTGCATGTTGCTGAAGCTCAAACTACTTAACACGCAGCTTACAAAACTATGCTTCCAATAGCAATTATTTGCGACAATTATTAGATGACTGGCAGTCATAATTTCCCATCTTACTTACTTGCTTTATGGTCAATAAGAGAGTAAATCTCTAAAAGCACAAATGTTTTTAACCGAATCACGATGTCGCTAAACATGGCAGAATCAACCCATGATGCAAATGATGTTTATGCAACAGAAACTATTCTCAACCTGAACATCTGTAAATAACGAACTACTGCACAAAAGACAACTTTAAACCTAACACATCAAAACTCAGGATTTAAGGTCTGAAATACTCTAAAGCATGCTGGGAAACATCAACCAATTTCCCAACACCCCAATAGATATAGTTCATTTGTTGTTTGACTACAGGCTTGATTGTTGTTGATTCATTTTTTTCCCAGATTAGGCATGAAGGTACTCCACTTCTCTCACAATGTTGCTGCTCATAAGCAATATAGTTTTTGGGTAAAGTTTTTGTCTGTATTTAAGCCCCACACCTCTCCACACTCTGACTATTCTCTGCCCTTTGATGCAAGACTTTCCAGCACTCACCCCTAGACTGATCTTCTGCTGCCACTACTGGGTATGTACCAAGAGAACCAAACTGTTGCTGACTACTTCACTGACTTTTCCAACTAGGCCTGCCAATGTGACTAGAACTTAGTGGCTCACTGCGGCAATTATGCAAAAAATTTCTGGTCTCCTATGAACTGCTCCTTTTTCTGGATGGGTTTCACTGGCTTCATGGACCACCACATTCAGGCAAGATGACAAGAGAGGCAGAACAATGCTTGATGACCTGACCAAGGCCTCATCCTGAGTCCATTGGTCCTCTAGCCAGCCAGCAAATAAAGGAACCTCTGCCTTTACTGTGGGCAAGTTGGCCCCTACAACTACCAATACCCAGAAAAAACGCTGGACTCACCAGTCAAAGAGGAAATTCTGGTAATTCTTGCCACCACCCTAACGTGGACATCTTGTCCCCTCAACTCCCAAGGAAGAATTCCACTTCTAACCCTGACACAATCATTCCATCCTTCCACCTTATTGCCTGAATTACTCAGGAAGTGGAGTAAAGGGTCAGCTTCTATGGGTTAACCAGACCCAGCAACTGATCCACCAGTTGTTTGTCCTCACTTCCCTGCACACCCAAGTCCTCCAGGGTGCACTACTCCCAACTAATCTGCAATTATGAGATTCAGAAAGCTAAAGAAATCCTGCAGCAGATTTACTGGTGGGCTACCCTGGACCAGGACACCCAAGAGTATGTCAACACCTGTCCAGTCTGCAAGTGACACTGTCCTTCTCATCAGGCTCCTAATGAGCTCCTGCAATCCTTGTCTGTGCCCCATCAACCCTGGATTCACATCTTTCTAGGCTTAGTTACCAGTATAACACCCTCAAATGGCCACACCATTGTCCTGACAGTGTTTTACCAGTTCAGTAAGATGGTCCACTTTGTGTCCCTGGCCAAGCTTCATTCATCTGGTGACTGGTGAACTTATTATTATTATTATTCTGCTACATATCTTCCAGCTCCACGGCCTTGCCATGGACCCTTGCTAATGCTTACATTCTTGTGCGTCTTCCTGTGAAAGATGATAAGAAAAGCCATTATCATTCTTGTGCTGCATTTGGGCCCTATCAGGACTTTAAAAATTCTCTAACCCCTGGCTTATCTATCGTTCAAGTTTCCCACCTAGTATTTCTACCAGCCCACCCTAATATAGCTGACTAAAAGTGGCACCCAGTAATTCTTTGTGGAAAGGTCAAATTTTTGTTTTGCTTCTTGTTTGCTGGAGCCACAAGGCATACAGATCATCTCTTATAACGTGGCTACTCCAAAATTTTATCCATGACTGTATAAGATTTCAATCACATTTGTTAGCATGTGACACCGAACTATCCCTGTGTTTCTTGATCGTGTGTATCAGGGTGTTGAAGCCAAAAATAAACATGATACTCTGTCAGTTAGAAATATTTGGCACTCTCCCCACCCAGCAACAGGTCATGTTTAGCAGGAAGGACAACCAATCATTGATTAAAGAGCAACGAGATTCACTGTCTGATAGAACTCACCTTTGTAATTTATCATGATTGCTAGAGGTTAAAGTTGAGAGGGAGTTTAGTCCAAACCTGATGTGTTTTTATTTCTATGGCAAGTGGAAACTTAAATGATTCAAACCCAAACATTCCTTTAGAAAGACCCTGTGACCTAGAGGAATCTGAGGAATGGGGCTTGATTCAGAAGATTGACAATAGTAAACTCTACCTTCAGCTGTATGTGGAGATGCTTCCACTGCTGAAACTCAGTAACATTTTTCAGACAGACAGTCTTCAGGGTAACAGATAAGATCCAAAGTAGAAAATTATGGCTCTGTAATTAGAAATTTTCTCTGAATTCAGCTCTTCAGATGGTCTTCATTAAGACAGAGAGTATTAAGAGCCCAATTATCATATAAAGTACTAATGAGGCTATTTATATGCAACCACAGGTTATATAATTACCAAGGAAAAAGATTAAACACCACAGTTCCTCATTAGTTTTATGTCAAATTTGAAATACTTGGTTCCAGAACATGTCATGGCACTTTACTTAGAGCTGAGAGGTTAGCATGTCATGTTCTAGCTGCCTCCTTTTTCAGACGTTTAAATTCACAAGTGAAAGTCTGGTATGGAGCCATATGTTTCAGAGATAACAGAAGTATTTGCGTCCTCTTCTGATTTGGTTGTTTGAGAGACGGAGGGGGATGGGGCATCAGGATTTGACAACCAGATCCCTTGGCCCTCTTTCCAGACCGTGGATGAGGAGAGTTCTAGGTCCACTCTAGGTACTCTGTGATACCTGAGGTTCTGAGATGCAAATCAAAGAAAATTAATTTAAACTCAACATTTCTTTTTTGCCAGGAACAGCACAGTGTCCATCAGAATATATTAAGAAATAACACTCCTCCAACTAGGACACAAGAAAAAAAATGTGCTGACTATATTGTTTGCATCAAATTTGCAATAACTACTTAATGGTACTTGCAATAAATACAATCAGAGACAAGGAGTGAAAGTTGCTCACATGGTCGTGAATGCTTGACATGACGGACACTTGAGCAAACAAGTCAAGTCAAGTTAATTTTATCGACTGTTTTAACAGTACCAAACCACAACAAAGTTTACATCAAGACACTTTACAGGAAGAGCTGGTTTAGAACAAAGAAATGAATTCATTTTATCACAATTTTATGGGTGAAAAAGGGAGAAAAGGCAAGACACGGGGAGTCCCCCAGCAGTTTAACAGCATTGCGTATTACTAGTCTAAAGCATACAGTATACAGTAATGTTGTATGTACTTCTCACAGAGTTTATCTGTCCTTGCAGGTTTTTTACTGACTTCCCATCATCCATGAAGTTTTTCAAGGATTTCAAGCACATTGAGAGGATAGAGGAGCTGCAGAACAACGACAAGCTGAAAAAGCATGGTGAAAGAGTCATGAATCTCATCAATGATGTGATTGTGAACCTTTACAACTCAGAGAAGGTGGCCTTGGTGCTAAATGGGCTGGGCAAGTCCCATGCACTCCGGCACCACGTGGAGCCTATTTACTTTAAGGTAAAGTTGTTTATATTGATAAGAAAAGAACTGACATAAGCACACTCTCAGGCATTAACTTTAAATAATGGAATGTGTGTGCTTTGATAAACCTTTAGAGGGCATAAAATTGACTGTTTAACTATATCTGCTATCAGATATTGAGACGCTGCAATGAGGAAGAAAAAAAGTCAGTGCACTAGGCTGAGGAAATGAAATGTTTTTAGGCAGTGGCATTGCTTTGAAAGAATAATAATTCTCAAAATGAAAAGCTAATGATATATAAAATGTTAGTTCTGAGCTTGAGAACCGAGTAAAGTTAGCTGTTTTCCCACATTAAGCTAAACTAACCTTTAGCTAGTTGTAGCTTCAAGACAGGAAAACTAATGAATTCAATTCATTCATATTTCCCCAAATGTCAAGCCATCAATTTAGCAGAGCAAGGTGTCTTAAGTACTGCCTTTTGTTTTGTCTTGCTCAGATCCTTAGTGGTGTGATACTGACGGTCCTAAAGGAAGCATTTTCAGAAGTTGTGACATCGGAGGTGGCTGCTGCATGGACCAAATTATTGGCTAATCTCTACAGTGCTGTCAAAGCCGCATATGACGAAGTAGGCTGGATTAAGGGGTCGGCATCAACATCGAAGTAGAAGAAAGAATTAATAAGTTTTTAAACTGTGAAATACCTAGCAAACAGTTCACATAATTCATTATGTTCAGTAATTCATAATTGTAACATTCCAGCTTTTCCTTGTACAGTTCACATACTTTGTACTACAGTGAAAATACAGCATAATGATTGCTATCTTTTGTATAGCAGCACAGTTATGTTATTTCATACTACAGAATTATTTAATCAATATACAAAATGTGCCTATGAAACTAAAGATTTTTTAATATTATAAATTTAAACCATATAAATTTACAATAGAAAAGAAATATTTGTTTATATGACTACAAGTTATTAAGATGTATAGTTTATCAGCTAGAATTCACATATGCAATGATGGGATTGGTTAATTACAGTAGAAAATTTAATGTTTTTATGTCATCAACGCCAATATGGTCTACAATTTGTGCTCACTGATCAAATGTTACACTTAATATATTTTCCTGAAATCTATAGTAAAAAACTGGTATACTTTACTACTTAACATAAGTATATCCTAATCAATGGATTAGCCAGAACAATGACAAGTCAACAACAATACTGTACTTTCTATCTTTTTATTGTAACATCTTCACTTGGTGCTGAGGCCAGTCATGTGGAATAAACATCAAATAGTTGCAATACATTGGTAATGTGTTTTATAACAATCTGTCTAGAAAATTTTTTTTAAAAATGATAATAAAACACAAATTAGATCTAATATAATTTTTACTGACTCTTATTTGGGACTGCATCAACATATATTTATTAAAATAGTCAGGTAAAGACATGGCAGCGGAGATGGGTATCATACTTATACAGTACGGAATTGTTGAATGTTGAAAACATAGCATTGCAAACTGGCATGACATACTGACATAGAAAATGAGGAATGTGAGCAAACCAACTAAGAGGTGCGTATGTGTGCAGAGCATGTGTGAAATGTACTTGAATTTATTCCAAATCTTTTTGAAAACATTTGGTTAGATCAGGTTATATAGTTATTGTTCCTGATTTCCACTGTGCCAAGTCTCTGTGACACTTGCATGCAACCTTTCGTTATCCCACAGTTTAATTACCATGTCAGTTGCTCAGCGTGGTTTTGAAGCAGGAACAACCCATGAGAAAAGGTGTCATAAAACAACGCTGCAGAGTTTGTTTATGGTCAGCAAACCTCGGAAGCTCTGGAAACACTAGTTGTCCACAAACCTACTAACACCAGTCCATCACTAATCCCTTGGTGCCATCAGTATGGGGTTGAGCCTTAGTGAATTAAAAGTTCATTTCAGGAAGTATTTTGTTTTTGATTTGATTACAGAATGTTGGCATGTAATCTTGAATCGTGGAAGATTCAAGAAACACACACAGCACTGTGTGTTTCTTAAAGAAAAGGTCTAACCTTTTAATATTTATCAAACACAAAAACACAGGTTTAGAAAAGAAAAGTAAACAAAATTCAAAAACCAACTAATCGTTCTCCACAATCATGCTTTTTACTTTTGTCGTTTCTTTCTTAAAATTAAAAACCTCTTGGTCCGTAAAAATTGGTTGGTCACTTCCTTCCGTAATAATAATAATAATCCACCTTTATTCATCCACACAATGGGGAAATTATGTTTTACACTCCAGTTGTTTTTGTACATGCATATATATATATATATATATATATATATATATATACATGTGTTAGTCAGAATACAAACACACAAACATTGTATACAGGCCCCTGAACACAACACACACTAGGGGCCTGTAGGCATGCAGTTGATGACAGCGAGTGCAGGGGGGGTGGAGGGATGGGTCGCAGCTTCGGGGGTGTGCCCCAATGAGCAGCTTGTGGGGGGGACGGCACCTTGCTCAGGGGCGCCTAGGCGGTGGCTGGGAGGTGAGCTGACACCTCCCACTGTCAGCTCACACTCCAAGGATGTCTGGCTGGAGCGGGAATTGAGCCGCCGATGGCTGGGTGCTGTCTGGTTCCAAGGCGTCCGCTCTACCACTGAGCCACTGCCGCCCCGGCAGTGGCTCTGTTTTTTTAAAATAAAAACGGATGTTATCCAGAAACATGTTGAGGTCAGGAAAAAAAATTTCTACTTTGGCGCTAGAACCTTTTGTGTCTTGCTGGTATTTTTCTTTTATCTTTTGCAAATCATATTTTTCTGTTACAGCGTCTTTCAAACAAGTGTCATTTTCGTTCTCAGAGCTACTTGTATCAGCCTCCCTCAGCCTCCAACCTTTGTGCTATTGTCCTTGTCTTGCGTGTTATTTTGTGGCTCTGGGTTGGTGGACAGCAACTGTTGAACCTTTGTGCTGTCACCCGTGTCCTGTTTAACCTTTGTGCTGTCACCAGTGACCTCTGGGTTGATGGCCGGCGATTCAGCGGGGGATGGTGTATTTAAATCTGAAATGCCGCAGTGCACTGGCGTCGTGCCCGGAGCTTTCCCAACCTCACACCCCCAGTCAGCTGGCATAGACTCCAGCCCCCCGCGACCCACCATAGCGGATGAGGAGGAAGACCAAAATGTCAAATCCTTTTAAACTTACTGAATTCCCACATTCCTGGTCACAGCTTTGGACACAAAATTAGACCTTTCGTCTCCTTTGCTTGGCCTACTGCTCCATTATTCTATGCTTGAGTCAGCAGTGCAGTATAAGTGGATCAACTGCAGAATTACCATAATTTATCTCTCGTTTCCTGAGTTAGGCCATTGGAGCTCTGCACTTAGCCATCAGTGAATTATTCAGATTTACTTAGATTTGATTGGTCTGCTTAACCCATTCTGTGAAATTTACCTCTTTCAAATTTCAGGCCTTTGATTTAGAGGTTAATGAGACTTACCATGTCTACACCTGGTTGCAAGGGGGTATGCATCAGAAAGGAAATGAACAACATACTCTGTTTACTTCCTAGTTCTACTGGTAAGCGCCAACCCCCCTCTTGATCCTACCTAATCCTCCAAGCTAATCTCTCCAATAATGAGTTAGAGATAAAAGAGAAGACAGGAATTGTAAAGACAGTTATGTCAAAAACTCTGTCGATAACCATTCAAGCCTTTTGATGGGAGAGATCTCAGTCCTCTGAACCACCGTCGGTCCCTGAGGAAGAGGGCCCTTGGGGTTGGACCATGTGCACCACCATGGCGGTCCTCACAACCATTGCTCTCATCCTGTGGCAGAGATTCTCCACCAAGATCAAGCCGTGAGTATTAGTAATGAACTGTTGATTTGTGAGAGAGAGTAGAAAATGTGATTTAATTTATGTAGCAGGAGGGAGTCGTAGAAACTGACTGTATTTTCCAGTCTTCTTGTTCTTGTTCTTCTTGTTCTTTTTCTTGTTCTTCTTCTTGTTCTTCTTCTTCTTTATCAAATCTTCATCTACTTCTTCCTTTCTTCTTGTTCTTAGAAATGGATCCGCAGCATTGAGGTGTTAAAAAAAATCATATTTTTTTAAACATGACTTAATCACGTCATTACCACATTGTCCATACTGCAATTAAGTATTTCCTGAATTTTCTCTCTGTGACCTTTGACTGTCTTTAGATGCAACTCCTGAATCATATTTCGAGGTTGTGTAATGTTTCAAAAAGTTACATATCCAGACTTTGATTTTAAGAATGGTATGTTGCACCCTGACTAGCAATAGAAAAGCACTTGACCTGGAGGTTTAACAGTACTTTGTGCCTGGAAGGTTCTGGTGAAGGCTCATTCTGGTATTTTTAAAAAATTTTAAATTTAATTTATCTCTTTCTTTTCATCCTTATTCTCTCCCATTTTCTTCTTCCTCCTAATTCATAAATTAAATTTGGATTCAAACTAAAGTAAGCTTGTGGTTTCAAAAGCTTACTTTAGTTTAATCTTTTGAGAGAAGACAGATATGTAATAACAGAAAGCACATTTGTTTTATATGTTGGAGAGTGAGACGGTGGGTGAGAATTCTCCTCTTCATTGATTTGAAATTGATCCTTTGATTATTTTAGGGTTCCCTCAAGTGACAGCATGTGGATTAAGTGGCTTGATACCTAACAAAAGTGTATTCCAGTGTCTTACTGGCAAGGTGAATGAAGGGGAACGCTATTGACAAGCAGTACCATTTCTTCAGCTCTCCCTGCCTCCAGTCGTGTTAAACCACAAAAGATGGACAATCCCTCATTGCTACAGCTCTATGGCAAGAGCTACTTTATATGATTATGAGCAGATAAACAGCAACATCTTATTATATAAAACATTTTCTCCAAATCTTTTGCAGATAGCTGCGTTAAAAAACACTCTGATATTGGAAATGATACTTCATTGTTTTGTATCATCTGTCACAGGCAGAATGAGGATGCTGAGAATGATGTGCCATATATGAAGAGCCATACAGCAGCTGAGATTCAGAAATGACATCAGTGAGATTACTGGGGTAAGGATACGCAGTCACGTCAATCAAGAAAGTGACCTAATGCAACTGAATCGGCTAATGTCATCAAGACTATCTTGCTGCAACTCCAAAGAGTTGTTTCAAGGTGAATGAGATCAAGCCTCTCAGGACAGCTGTGCTGATACAGAAAGAGAAAGGCTTGATCTCATAGACCTTGAAACAACTCTTTGGAGTTGCAGTTAAATAGTCTGGATGACATTAGCCAATTCAGTGGCAATAGGTCACTTTCTTTATTTGACAAAACTCCAGTGGAGAACTGGGAGGACGCCCTGGGGACGACCCAGGACACGCTGGAGAGACTATGTCTCCCGGTTGGCCTGGGAACGCCTTGGAATTCTCCCGGAGGAGCTGGACGAAGTGGTTAGTGAGAGGGAAGTCTGGGCTTCCCTGCTTAAGCTGCTGCCCCTGCGACCCGACCCTGGATAAGCGGAAGAAGATGGATGGATGAACAGTGGAGAACATATTTCCTAACTAATGACCAGCATATCCAAACGTGCAAGCATGAGACCATGGAAGACAATGATCTTCATATTTCCGCTGGAATTGTATTGCAAGGGAAAGGAAGAAAAGTGGAGCATTGGAGCATGTTACAGAGGCACAGATGCATAAAGAGCAAGGACAGTTGCCCCACATTTAGCTTTTAAGCATTCACTGCTACGCGGTTAATGCTAAATGATTCATAAGCCAACCAACAATCCTTCATCTCTTTGGAGAGTTTTTATAAAAACATGACTGCTCTACAACCATGTATTTTAATGCAGCTGCAAAAGATCTTCATATAAAGTAATAAATAACTGACTTTTGTACTTGCAGGTCACAGGCCGTGGATATGTTATCTTCTATTTGTCAAGTGAATAATTTTTATGTAGGCAAGTGCTTCCAAGCGTTACAACATTTTTTAGCGAGGTTTTGTTTTTCTTTCTGCTCCATCATTCATCACTTGCATGTCATCTTTTGCTCCCATTGTGCTCCTCGTCCTTCTCCTGCAGACATGAGATAACATCAGATAAGCTAGTATCTAAAGTCAAATGACCGTGAAGGTGAGTTCTCTCACTTGCTACGAATGATTTAAAATGAACCTCAGAACAAATGGAGAACTTTTCTAGAAGTGAAGAAACTTGTATTACCTTGATTCAACTTAGAGCCAAAAAACAATGATTTCTTTATCCATTTCTGTTTTTCCGTGCCTTCCTGCTATCAAAACACATTTGTCTTGGACATCATTTTCTATCATCAATCATATCTGAATCATGTGCACTTGACATTCCATGAGATTCCTGCCTCCCTTATGTGTCCTGCAGATGTTCCAATTGTTGAGAAAATAAACAGAAAAAGACTAAAAATGGTGAAAACTGGCAAATACTGTATATTCATCATCCAAACTACGTTATAAATCATTTTTGTTACACAGCAGATGGGATTCAGATTTAAAATGACGCATGTTCCATGTCTCTGAATGAAAACCAGCTACATGTTTAATGTTTTGCTTACTTTCAGTGCATGTAATGATTTATGCTAAAAGCCAATGTGATACAGAAAGTAACGTACTTATTTTAAGATCCCAAAAATAACCTAGTTCCTCTTGAATTTGTAATCCAAATAGTGAACTGTGTTGAAAATCATTGAAAACTGTCCCTCAAATACATGAATACCAACTTGAATTTCTCTTGAAATTTTAAACGTAATCAAAGTTTTTTTGTAAATAAAAAAATCACAATGTCTCAATTGACTTTAGAGCCTCTAAATGCCTTAAGCACAGAATATACCTCACAAAGAAGTGCAAGGATCCTCTTATGTGCAACAGATTTTACAGGCAGTGTAGAGGCCAACAAAATCACTGAATTCTTCAAAAATTTCAATGACATATTTAGATATTGACAAATTGTATCCTGGTTATAAAACTGCTTCTGTGCACTGGGGCAGTTTTGTGATCTTGTCTTAGTTCATTAATTCTCTAGTTGTTAGGTTTCAAGATTAAGGTAAATGGGTAAACAACAAGGGTATTCCATCATAAATGATTGTAGGCTATTGATTAACCTACAGCTGACTGAATAAATCTTAACCTAATATTCAGAACTGATGCAATTTAGCTCCTCAATGTTTTACCAGTTTTAAACTCTGGTACCACCTGCTGGTGACAATGTTTATATTCGGATTAGGTCAATTGATGTTCACAACAAGAAACCTCGTGGATTAAATGTAGCGCAGACGTCCTCTGTCAAGACTATTCTTCCCATAATGCACTGTGGCGAGAAAACCGGAAATATCTGTCTCGCGATGCTGCGGCCGCGGTCCCACGACTATGAGAGTGTAAAGCGTTGATGTTACTACAAATATGCTTCAGGTAGTGGATTTAGCTTTTGCTCTACGTACATTGTAAAGTTAAAACTTTATAGTTACTGTACATTTATAGTCTTCGAGAATTTGGCATTTAGTGTAGCATCACTGCACAATGTGGCTAAGGCATAGTACGATTTGGTATTTAGCCATTTATAATCGTAACTACAGACGCATGACGCCATCGCAGCTGTATCGAAGGACCCCAGAGTGTCAACATTTTCAAGATATATTTGAACAAATATGATTATTTAAAGCATGTTTTTAGAACACTTTCCATGAATACAATTTATTTTCTTCTACTAAGTAAGTCAACCTAATGAAATCACTGTTTTCTGGCAACACAGTAGAAGGGCAACCTATACAAAAGTGAGTTGTTCAGATTTTTATTTGCCGTATCAATATACCATATGCAGGAATTAACCTAAAACAAGCCATGTTATTTACTTGTGTTCATATAGGAGAAAAATCCTGCGTTACTATGATTCAAACTGTCCATTTAGCAACATATAATCTGTAGGATTATTTGGACACGAGTGGAGGTACGCAAAAACGGGTGGGATTGTTGAGCATATGACATAGAATCCTTTCAGTTTTGGACTGATTTAGAGCATTTTTCAAATCCTCTGTTTACAAAAGGTAGTGCTCATAACCTAATAATCTTGTGATAGTGATGATGACTGATCTATCGTGATGGAGGTTTTTTTTGTTTTTTTGTGTGCCCCTTCTAGTTTTTAGGTAATCCTACAAATAGATGTGAAGACAGGATGAAATGTTGGGATCTCAAATATAATAAAAATCCCCTAACTTAAAGTGTGCCCCATATAGTTTTATTTGCTTAATAGCTATTTTGATTATTAAACTTAAACCAACTTGTGTTATCAATGTTACTATTGTATTAACTATTTCAAAATTGTATTGAATTCCAGTATATCCTTTCCAGATTGCTCAGCGGACCAATCTGGAAAGGAAAAGACAAGTCTTTGAACACTGAATTGGTAAGTAGGGAGGAATTTAAGGGTTACCACCAGCTGTAAATGGTAACTGTTGCTGTTGAAGTGTTTTGTTTTGTTTTTTTATCATCCAGCTTTTCTGCCACTGATGACATCAGTGGCAGAAGAAAATAGGAATGGTGTATATAGATTAATTCAAATGTGTAATTCATTCATCCATTCATTATATCAATTGATTATGGTAATTTATATGTTAATTAACTATATAATCAAATAATAATTATTTATTAATAGGTTTATTCAGCTATACAAAATGCAAGTGATTCAAGGCTTGTATGACTCGACTGATGCTGTTTAGTCTCAGGTTTGTCAGGGTGAGACCAAGGCCCGTCCCATCGCCTCTGCAAGTAAAGGACTGAGTCGCGGACAGAGCAAATGCCCTGCCCACCGTCTAGACTTCCTGGCTCTCAATGGTAGTTTCTCCCTGTATCAGCAATTGTCACTGGAGTCAGAACCAGCGCTGGTGAATAGTGAAGCCAGTTAATCGACTGTTATTAAACATGGCCCAGAAATTGCTCAGAGTTCAGTCCTAAAAGTGAAACAAAAAAAACAGGCAAATTAATTTATCAACGGTAATTTACTAGTGCTTTGTCAAATGTATCATACACCAGGGAATTTCAAAGTTTACACTAGTAGGTGGTGTATATGGCAACCCTTTGAGCAAGAGAATGTTAGGTGGCCTAACCATTTTGCCTCTTGCCTGTTAGTTGGATAATACTCATTGAGGCTAAGAAATGGTTTTACCGCTTTTGACGTTTAATTTTTGTTTGTTTTTTATTGTGTATAGGGAATATGAAAGAACAGTTGTGAAGCACGTACAATAACTCCATTCTGCGTGCTACAGTAAACATCTTTCAGAATCCATTCCAACCTGTATTGTGTGAGATTCTGTGATCAACTTCAGGTCCATTACAAGGGCACTGAGGTATGTAGACTTGGATGTGAAAAGGGGAACATAGATTTATCCATCCATCAATCTTACATATGAATAACATATAATATTTTATTGTTAATTTGATTTTTTTTGTCAAAGGTCTCTAAGGTGTCAGTAGCAGATCGTGCTACCACAATGAAGTACACGATTCATTCATTCATCTTCTTAACCGCTGTTTCTGCTTAACGCGGGTCACGTGGTTGCTGGAGCTTATTCCAACAGATTTACGGGCAAGAGGCGGGGCCTGTAAAAAAATATTTTAAAATATGGACATGATGGTAGGTATATCATGTTTTAAGATTCTGATTCTGATTTGTAACTTTCTATGTAAGGTGCATGGGCCCCTCAGTGTGCTAATAGTTTGTCTTCAACCTTTTGTACAGGAAATGGATGATGAGGACGATGAACTTTTTCCTGAAATTGGCTTTTCCAAAAAGCCAAGTTCAGCTTCTTCACAAACAAAGTCAATTAATAAAGCAACAAAAAATGACTTGTTTGAAAGTCATGTCCAACCAGACGAAGCAGGTAATCCCATGCAGATGGGTTTGGCATAAATTGCTTTCTCATTAGTGGCTGCATCTAAGTATCGGCTTTGAGGTTTACTTCAAAGCAGGTACAAAGAATGAATTGCTTCTCGAGGCAATTACAGAGAACTATGTCTCTTCCTGTCCAATCTCATGAAGCCACCACAGAAGAGGGGATGCCAAGCTTTTCACCTTCATTCAAAGCGCGTAATGACAAGAAGTTTACCTTCTTTGGTGAGTCAGCCTTAAATAAGGAGCTTTATTTCCCTCAACAGTGGTTTACTGATAATTTTTTTGTCAATGTATTGCATTAATTTAGACAGTGGTGATTGTGATGAGGACGATATTGCTCAAACACCTCACACTAAAGGTAAATTAGTATAATACAATGAGTTGGACCTTTTTGTGGTGGAATGATTTGTTTTTAGTTTCCCTTGTATTTGTATGTAGTTTTGATAGTACTGTACTTGGATATCCCAAATACGTATTTGTGCGGATCATGACTAAAGTCTGGTTAGTCTATTACCTTAAATTCCTCACGAGCTCATGGTAATACACTAACACATACAGTAGACCAAACACAGCTCCTTCAGCTTCATCTGTCTTGATGACACAAACATGTAAAGCTCAAGTGTTCAATACATTTTTATTTTAAAAACATGTTCATGCAATCAAAGAAACTGAATGTCTTTGAATGAATGGATAAAAATGTATTTTGGTTGTTCATATTTCACATTTAACAAAAACAAAACATATTTCAATTGTATTAATAGTAACCAAAAAAGGACTGTGTTCATTTTTTGGTGAATCAGCTACATCTGCAAAGAATCAAGGTGATGTGACATTTGATCATGCTGTGGATGACCTTATCGATACTCTCGGATTAAATGATGATGAAAACAGTTTCAAGAAGAAGGACGCTGCACTTTGGTCCAATGAGGAAAGGTATTAATTTGTTTTGTACTCTCACTGCCTCATTCTTTATCATCTTTGTTTCTAATGCTCCAATGATGAATAATGTCTGCCTTAGTAGGTAAAATCAAAATCAAACGTTGACACTGTTTTACAAAGCAACGTCTCTTATTCTACCTGTTATTTTGTTTGCTTTCACTTTGCCTGCCATCTCAGGATTGAGGCACCTCAGAGAACGCATACAAAATTGGACAAGATTCTAGAGAGTTTGACTTCCAGCAGTCTTGTCGAACGACGTCTGAAGGGTGAGAGGAAGGAGCCACCTTTGTCTCAAGAGAAGCAGCTGCAAGATCTCAAAGATAATAAAGCATCCCTACCCTCAGGTTTGCACAATTCTGCATTTTTTTCACAAGAGAAAGCCTTTGAAAACATATTTATTAATTTATTGTAATCACTTTTAGAGGATGACTTCACATTTGGCACCTATCAGCCCACTGTGGCATCCAGACTAACAAGACGACCATCTCGTAGACAGTTTAAAAGGTCTGTGTGTGGTTTCATCTTGGTTTTACAGCAGTGTTTTTGCTTGCAATGCAAAACTAGACTTAATTGTTTTTCCAAATTTGCAGATCAACAGATGATGACAGTTCCTCTACTCCAGAGAATAAACCCAAACCCACCACCCCAAACTCCTCCCAACAACGAAACTCAGCAGCTGACTGGCTTTGCCTCAAACCAAATGATGACGATTTGTTTTTAGAGGCAGATGCAGCCATGGCTAAGACTGCAGCGGAGTCTACAAAGGCTTCTTCTCCTTCATTAGAAAGAAAACCCTCTCTGAATGGCAGCCATACATATGCTGCAGCTGCAGAAACCCCACCCTCACCTGATCAAACAGAAGAGCCAACCAAGCTGGAGGCGTCTAAAAGCCAGGGGAGAGGGCAAGAGAAGGAAGACTGGTTAGCAGCAGCTCTTCACAGGAAGAAGGCACTGCCAATGTTTGACACAAAAGCATCCACCCAAGAAGACAATTCAGGTCTAGGAAAAGAAATTGATAAGGAATTGATTCTTAGGTACTGACGAAGGGATACGCAACAAAGTAAACACAATGTTGAGTTGAGTTTGTTCTTCTGATCTGATAATAGTAATTTGCTTTACTTTTAGTAAATCAGTGGCATCACAAGCTCCCAGGGTGAGAGAGGCCACAGGTGTTACAGAGGCCAGGTAAGATGTTTATCATGTAAAGCCTACTGCGAGTGACAGTATTTTGTTTAGTTTTATACAGTTTGATTTTTTTTTTTTTTGCAGTAATACATTTTCTGAACACCCCTGCCTCACTGCTCATTCTTCTCCTGCCAGAGAGAAGAGGACCATGCCAGGTATCAGCTTTAGCAGCAGAGAGATTCTTTCAAGTTGATGCCTGTTACCTCATTTGGCCTTTTTGAATCTAAATATATAATTTTACAGATAGATTTACTGCTAAAATGCTACAATAGGCTCCTCAAACAAGACTAAAACTAAGGACAAACAAAGCTGTGAGGCGCCAGAAGAGTTTTCTAGCTGATTCTTATATTCTGATACAAAAGGACTTTTCACCCCATACATTTAAAAAATGTTTAGAACCAGCACATGTACAAAAAAAAACACTGCAAATGTCCAGATTTAAAGTAATCAGTGATTTCTTACTTAAGAAATCTATTGAAAAAAGCACAATTTTTAGTTACAGCACAATTTTTAGTTACAGTACTTTGTGATTTGTTCCAGTAACTCAGGTATGTTTTCTTTCCAGCGGTCCCCCAGCAACATGAGATACAAAAGACACCCTCTGTTATTACACAGGTATTTGTGCTTTTCTGAACAATAGTTCGTCAAAATTTGCGATAATATGTTTTATGGCTTTTGTAATCTGTGGAACACTGCTGGAAGCGTCAGCTTTTGTAAAAAGGTGACACTTTCAGCAGACAGTCTTCCACAGCTGAATGCACGACAAGAGGTCAGGAACATAAACATCCCTACCTGCAGATTTATTTGATATATATCAACCCATTTATCTTGCCATTCTTCGTTGACTTTTGCCCCTGATGGTGAAGCAGTCCCAGTTGCCGGGTGGAGGCACTGTCGGAGATGCAGGAGTCATACAGAGATGCATAGAGAGTGATCAACCACCTGGGGATTATCAGACTTTACAGGCTCGCATCATCCAGCTGGAGGGCCAGGTATGATTGAGAAGTGTGTCTGCTGTGTTGACACTAAGGAATAATAATCTTCTGTCTATGTACCTGTTCATCTTGACCACCTTTTGTGTTTTTGTCCAGGTGAAGACCCTTCACCTAGAATTAGACAAAAACCAAGCATTGGAGATTGTCCAACAGCATCACAAAAAGGATATGGAGCTCATGGAGAATGCACACAAGTAGTTAGACCACCCTCACCCCCTTTTTTGTTTGTTTCTGTATAACAATAGCATTTTGTAACTAATCCGTGTACTTTCAGCTGCTTGCATGGATCTGTATTGTTAAGGCATATTTCTCTGTGCGGTCTAGGGCTCGTGTGAAATTGCTTGAAGAATGGGCAGCCCAGAGGGAAGCACAAGCACGACGAGAGTGTGACGACTTAAAAGAGCGCTTGGCAGTGGTAACCCAATCGGCTGAGCAGGAACGCTCAGAACTGCAAGCTCAGTACCAGCGCAAACTGGCACAGACCCAGCAAGACAGAGACCGGGAAGTAGAGAGACTCAAAGACCTCCAGAGGTACACAAAAGAAACCTCTTCTGTGTGGTAGCCATTCTACAGTATCTGCATCAACAAATTATTTAATCAGCTATTAATTAATGATTTTCAGTGGTACCTGAAAAGGATCAGTAGTATTTTCCTCATCCAATGTGATGACATATTTTAAGTGAGCTTGTAATCAATCTTATTTTTAGTTTATTTCTCCAACTTTGCTGTCAAGGAAATCTATCTTGGAGATGAAGAAAGACCATGAGGATCAAATTCAGTGGCTGAAGAAACTTAAAGATGAGGAAATTGATGCAGTTACAAGTGCAACATCTCAGACCAGGTAGGTCATGAGTGTCATTGAAGACGATGCTTTATTCAAATGGTTCCTTGAGCAGTCTTCTATCTTTACTATCTTCTGCTATATCTGCGTTCTGGTGTTCAGGTCACTCACAGTGGTGATAGAGCGGATGGAGCAGTTCTCCTCCCGACTTGGGGAGATTTCTTCTCGGGTGGAGAGCACACATGAGCACACAGCTCATGGCCTGGAGCAGGGCGCCCGGCACAGAGACGAGCAGCTTCGATGTAAGTCAAACCAGCACCCACACCCACACCCACACACTTGAAACACAATAGACGAAAGTCAAAGTTTTGTAATAGTTCTGTTATATATCAGTGATGCAGGACCGTCTGGCTCAACAGCAGAAAGCCATGGCAGAGGAGAGAGCACACCTCAAGGAAATCATTTCTAGGATGGACAGTCAGCTCAATGAGCAGCAGAGGCAGCTTGAGAAGGTCAGGGTGAAATCAGGCCCTAAAAAGAAACTAAATGGCAGTATAGCAATAGCATACAAACACCTGAAAAAGATATTTACTTTACTCTGAGAACCACATCTTCTATGTCTCAGGAACGCTGGAAGGTGACAGCAGAGCAGGCCAAGGTAGAGTCTACTCAAAGAGGACTGGAGGAAGAGCGACATGCCCTCACATTGCAGATCAGCATGGAAAGAGAGGAGCTGGATAGAGCAAAGGTGAGACTGGCTGACATTCACATCAGAGCCAGCAATGGACATCCTACCGTGCTCATCCTACCGTGGTTTGTTTCCATCAGAGTGCATTACTGGAGGAACAGAAGTCAGTGATACAGCATTGTGCAGAGGAGAGGAAGAAGCTAGCAATTGAGCGCGACCAATTCCACGCCATGGAGAAACAGAGGTATGAGAGAGCCGAGCGTGATGTTAGCAGCCTCTTGGAGAAGAGAGAGGGCTCCATCATCAGTCTGGCACAGGTAACTCTCAGGGAAAACGGCATCATATTGGCCTTTAATGCTGAGTACATTTTCAAAGCTATTTACTACTTATATTTTTGGTGACATCACCAGGTATGATGGAATATATATGAAGTCATAAATCAGTCAGAACTCTGGGGCTACACGGGATGCCAAATGACAAAACAAGGTAATTATTTCTGATTGTTGTAGGAACAAGCGGACCTAAAGCTTCGCACTGCAGAGTTAAAACAAAAGGAGATTTTAGTGGCACGTGAGACAGAGACTCTGGAAAGACTGAGAGAAGAACTGGACAATGAGAAAGAGCAAATAAGCAGCTCAGCCTTGAGGGTCAAGACTAAAGCCCAGGAGGTGGAGGCCTTTTCCAAGGTAAACTCCCCCTTCACAGATCCCTGCATGTAGAGTGATTTACACAGTACTGTATATTAAAGCACATTGTATTTCATGCAGCTCGCCGCAGAGAAGTATGATGAAGGTGAACGAGCACTGCAGGAAGCAAAACACATAGAGGCTATGCATGAGGCAAGGCTCGCAAAAATCCATGTGCAGACAGAGCGGCTGAGGCAGCAAGAGCAGCGGATTCTTAAGGTACACGTGTTTTTTAGATTGTAGGTTTGGAAAGCAGATGAACACCAGTCACATGAAAAATCATTACAGGACCAAATTCGGTTAAATCATCTGCAGAACGCAATGGAGACGCAAACACTGGAGTCACCAGTTAATCCTTTCCAGTCTATTTCACCCATTTTATCAGGTGAGGTCAGGTCATTAAAAAATTTCACCATTATAAATTAAGTTTACAGCAGGGTTTTGTCTTTTTTCTCAGAAAATAAAGGTTCAATGTTGCCAAAGTCCGAGCTGCAATCAACCACAAGGACTACTCTTGCACTTGCCAATGTGGAGTCTACATCTTTTCAAACTAGTTTGGCTCTGTGGAAGTACAATACAGACAAGGTAAAGGAAATCTCTTGCACATTAGAACCACTACTGACCACTGACACGATTAATCCTTGCACCATCATGAAAGACAGATATGCCGACCTACCATAAATAGTTATTTTGGCAGACTTGTCCTGATACAACGGTGTCATTGAAACGTTAGATGTTAAATATTGTCCCAAATACATAATTTAAAAACAAACTCAAGATAACACTGTTTATATTCCTTAACATAATGAAAATAAACACAGGATTGTTAATTGTAGGGGATTTTATTGTTATACATTGATAATGTCTTCCAGTAAACATTTCCTGTTCGATTTCATCATTTTATTTTCCTGTACACAGGACTCAAGGTACATTGAAGATGAGCAGATTTTCCTGGACAAGTTGAAAAAGAAGACCTACAAGCCATTTTAGAAATATTACAAATCAACAGACTGAAGGAAATATCCAAGGAGTCAGTAGTGTTGACATTACACATTGCGAACTAAATACTTGAATTTTGGTAGTTCTGTTAATCATGTTTTACACATATTATTTTGTAAATGTGCAATGTGGTTGATATTAAATCATGGTGTCTGGATCTGGATTACTGGTTCAGTCCAAAGCTGGTATCATGTCCACTCCATGGTTAACTGAAAATCAAAAGTAACATAGTTACATCTTCACATAATAATAACATCAGAGACTATATTAGCCCCACATCTCTAGTAAAGCCTCAGGATACCATGACTCCACAATACACTTCAGACAGGGATAACTTGTATCATCAATGGCTTGACTTCAACATTAAACATCAGTGTAATTTTTTTTAACCTGTTCAACTCATCTCAGCACTCACGGGTCATCACTCACTTCACAAGATGCAAAGACCTGCAGGGAGACACCAACAACTAGATCAAGAGTTCAATTAATGCACACCAAAGGCAAAACGTTCAACAATGATTCTCAGAACAGTTATTGCCATCGTCAGTTGTCGCATCAGACGGCACTTCCTATGTTTTCATCACCGAGTCATTGAACACACTAAAAAGAACACAACTGGTACAAACCTTTTTACCATGCTCCCGTCTTTATTCTGGAAATCAGAACCACGTGGTTCGATCATCTTTGAATCTGAAATAACACACTTCATTACTGATCATCAAGCAGCAGCATGAAGGAACACGTGGTTGTTTTCTGCATGTCAGATACTATTTGTTTCCGCATCTTATTTTTCAGACAGGGATAACAAACTCATCATACTTTTGAGAGAATAAAATGAAAGACGCAGATGCTCCGTTTTACCTTTCATCATGGCGACGTTTTCATGCCAGACATATTAGCCTCATTCCAAGTCAGTGAAGACTAGCTAGGAAAAAGCACATGCAACAAATCTGACATGAGATCCATTATCGAAAATGTAAAAATCCAGTGACTATATGAATGTCACAAATTGGGATTTCGTAGGTTAACACTACACTAGCCAACGATTTGAACATGTGCCTAACTTGTCCAAAAGCACCAACTACTTGCATTGGAAACCCTGCACGTGTTCGCCTCGTTTCGGGATTAGCTAGCTGCTAGAAGGCTAGCACATTCATGAGAAATCGTCATCAGACTACCACACACGTAAGTCTCATTAATAACCAAGTTATATTACCTAATCATGGCGGCTCCACTGCAACGAAGACTGTTTTCATGGCTTTATCTGAAAGCTTCATGATGTAGTCGGAGTCTTTCTGCACATACAGTAGCAGCGCGGTACATATAACGAACAACAGCGGGAGACCGTATCCGGAAAGACTAAATCCCCATGTTACGTCATATCCGGCGTAACCGATTATTGGGCGTGGTTAAAAGTGAATACCAAAAGTTCACGCAGCTAAAGCCTTTAAAAAGCACCACTCACTCTTAATCAATGTGGAAAACGATATCAATAATTTCCGATACATCTACAGTGTATGTAGGACAGCTTTGGTACAAGTTGACTTCGTGACTTGCGAAATTTTATTTTTTATTTTGCGCAGTGGGTGGCGCTCTGGCCTCACAACACGGCGGGTCCGGATTCGAGTCCCGCTCTGTGCGGAGTTCGCGTGTTCTCCCGGTGTCAGCGTGGGTTCTCTCTCTGGATGCTGGCCTGCTCCCCGGCAAAAGAATGTACAGTTGGTGGGGTAAAATAATCTGACAAGCGTGGACATTGCCCACAGATCCACCACTAACTCCTGCCACTCGTGACTCAACAATCGGCTTCCACAGGACAGAATGTCACCGAAAAAAACCTGCCAGTCCAAAATGAGGAGGACATCTAACAAAAAAAAGAACCGTAAAAACAATTACAATCCAATAAACTCACAGTTATGTGTACAAGCACAACCATTGTTTTTTAAGTGATCGGAAAATTAAAGATTGTGCAACTTTGATAGTACAGTATAATACTCGGTTTTTGACAGCGAAGTAACCTTAATGAAATTTATGAGTGAAATGTTTGACCATGAGCAATTTGTTAGGTCATGCCAAATAATAAAATGTAATCTTGATGTCACCTTTTACAATGCATAATAATAATAATAATAATAATAATAATAATAATAATAATAATAATAATAATAATAATAATAATAATAATAATAACCAATGGCGCAGTGGGTAGCGCTGTGGCCTCACAACACGGTGGCTCCACGGTGCACTGGCGTCGTGCCCGGAGTGTCCCCCGCCTCACGCCCTATGCCACTGGGATAGGCTCCAGCTCCCCGTGACCCGCTGCGGCGGATATAGCGGTGGTAATATGAAAATGACTGACTGACTGTACAATCTATTATGCTTTCATATTTCAATCCAGAAGGCAAATGAAATGAAATGAAAAATAAAGAATTAGAGTTACATGTGGTTTTGGTAATGCACCAGTTCCAAATGGACTGTATGTATCAGTGATGTGCTGTGAGGTTCATGGCTGGTGAGGAACTGATCTCATCATAATTGGATTTACAAACATACATAGTTAAAGTGTAGTTTATTCACCATTTAATAATCAACAGTGAGAGGGTTATTTTTAAAGTCTCAGATCACAGCAGCGCTGACGTCACACACAGTCGTGGAGCCAGGATGGGAGAGACAGGTAAACAAAGAAAGGTAGATAATGGCAGGTAAACACAAAGGGAAAAGACCGTTGCCGTGATCCTCCATTTCTGACTTCTGTCCATCTTTTCTGTCGGAATTTTAGTGATATGGGCCACAAAAAAACGTATAAGTGAGTCAAGCGAGAGAGAGCAAAAAAAAAAATCACTTTTGCTTTTAGTCTGAATAATACTTTTCATGCAATGATTATAAATAGACAGAGAAGAAGCATGGAGGGAAAGTTCAGTTTAATTCTCGGTTTGATTCTCTGCTAAACTTTATGGTAAAAATTGTAATAAAATTAACCAAAAATAAATAAAAGAATACAGAGAAACAAAGACTAAATGTATTGATACTGACTAATATCCAGTGAAGCGGAGGAAACGGTTCGGAAAATGAAAGAATGAATGAATGAATGCATGAATAAATGGATGGATGGACGGATAGATTAATGAATAATGATATTAAATACACAACACTTCAATGGGAGTGTTTTCTCTCGGCCCTACCCCTCTGTTATTTTTGTCTTTTGTCATAATATTCTATATTGTATTGAGTTTATGAGGTGATGGTGTTGTGTAGTTCTTATAAAGGAAATGAGACTCTAGGCTGTAGTCTTAAAATAGATATAAGTAAGTATCGAAGTTTGAATTTAATGAAAGTTCGAACTGTATTCGAACTGAGAGCACTAGTGAGAACTTAGACTATTCTGCTACCTGTTTTCACCAGACAGGACTCTTGACAGCTGGAAGCAAAGAGGACAGAGTTTGTATGGCGGACAGCCTCGACACTTCCATCACTGCCATTCCCTCTTTTAGTCACTAGGGAGAGACTTCGAACTGTGAAAGCTGCTGTTCTCATCCCGACAGGGTCCCACGGCAGTCCTCACCAGACCGAGTCAGTGCCGCCATCCGCCCACCAGCCCGGACGCGTCGCACTGTCCGTCCGGGATGGAGAAAGACGCCGGTGAACGGGAGCCATCCCGCCAACGGAACGGGGTCGTTGGCGTGCTGTACGGGGAGTTCACCGACATGCTGAACGACAGAGACCGGTACTCGGTGAGCCTGTCGGACAGCGCGTTGACCGTCCAGAGGATCTCCTCGTCACCCGGTCGGACTGAGGTGGTTTTTAACATGACTGACTGTGTCGGCTGCCGCGCTCACAGAGGGCCGGACAGCGCGGACGTCGGCGCTTACTTTACAGCCTATTTCTATCCGCTCAAGAGGCGCTGGATGAGCGCCGGGGTGGCCCGGCAGAAGGTAGAGCAGTGCTTTCGGGTCGCGCTGGTCCAGGACCCGCTTGTCAACTTCCAGGAGGCAGAGAGATGGGCTGGAGCCATCAGAGATGCCTCCGCGCGTCAGGCGCTCCGGAGAGACGGTGAGCACTGGGGTAAACATCCATACCCATCCCGAACGACCAACACGCAACTTTACAGCACAAGTAGACAGGCCTGTGTGTGTAACACACTGACAGGAGTGTGATGAATGTTGAAGGTGAGGAAATAGCAACATAAAGTGCAAAAACAACAAGCGGAGTAAATATAAATTATAAATAAATTCATCTGCAGCACAACACTGACCACAGTTTTGTCAGTAAATGACAGGTTTTTGGGGGTTTTTTGCCTATATGAGTCCTTTATTTTATTTTGAAAGACTTGTCTGATTGTCAACAACATCAGCCAGCATTCACGTATTCATCCTGTGGCGGCTGAGGCTACCCTGCACTTTTAAACAAACTAAAAATACTGTAGAGTCTTATTCAGGGGATGTTGCCTTATCAATGAGCACTGTGGATGCTGGAACATGTAACCCGTCTGATTTTAGTTTCCAAACTTTTTCTTTTACCTTCCCATATTTTTTTTTACAGTATGCATCTCTAATATACTGTACTAAAATATCAGAATACTGTTGAGATTTGACAGTTTAACATTGTGGGCTCATCAAAAAGCCTGATGTTATGCCCCAACAACACTTCACCCTCCTGTTGCCACAAACTGCTTTGACTGAGAGACTGCACACATTCCTCTCAGTAACCTGCTCTACCTGCCACTCAACCTGATCCACCCACATTTACAGCTGTTTATACGGCCCACATGAGAGCAATGACTCTGGATCTGAACTGTAGATTTCACAAACCCACAAAATGGATCATTTAAAGAGAGTCACTCTCATCAGTGTGCAGAATATTTACAGGAGCTTCATTAGTCCTGCTCAGCGAACCCCCACCGAGATTTAATTGTTGATGGGAAAAAACAATCACCATCACAACAAAGCCTGTTTCTCATCTTGTCTTGCAGCAGCTACATCTAATTAGGTCTCATCATGTCCTGCTCTGTTCAAATGCAGACTATCCTCAGGTTCCTTTGTCTTCCAGCCTCATTAGCATCTCTCACCTGAAAGACGGTCAGACCGCCTTATGAGTGATGTTTTTTGCAGCTAATCAGCCCTTCCTGCTCAGTTTGGAGTAAGTATTGATACATTTAGGTGATTGGATAAAACTATTTAGGTTCTGAAATCATTATTTTCTTTGTTTTAAATTGTGAATCAACTCTGCCAAGTCAGGCATTCTCTTTCTGTAGAAATATGTAAAGTAAAGCAGACATGCCTTGCAGAGTGGAAGAAGAGGACGAGGATATTTGGCAGCGATGAATAGGGAATGTTGAATGTCATGTTGGGTGGAGTGTTAGTGTTGCATGATGAGGAATGAGGTCACCCTCCTGGTAGCAGCCTCCAGGTGTACACCACCAATGTGGGAGAGGTGGATGGAGAGGGGGCGGGGGTTGATTTTTTAAAATTCCGTTCATTCATTAAATCCAAATTACAAGATAATCACGTTAACACAATATTTTTGTGGACAACTAACTGTTCTCCAAAATCATCTTTTTGCTTTCGTCTAAACAGGAACTCACATTTAAAAAAAAAAAAAACATATGACATGTATAGGAACATAAGCAAAAAATTTGTGAATTAGACCCACCACTGACTGAACACAAGTTCTCCATTCCACATGGAACATAAGACACCTTTGACACAGCATAGGTTTGTAAAAGTGTCTAAATCATTCATAGGTCTGAAACAGTTAAAATCGATTCTGATTCTTGCTTGACACGTTCTTCCTAAAATGGCTTCTGCACTGCAGTCAGACAAACCTTTAACTTTTCTCTTCCTCCTCAGATAAACTGCCATCTTTGTTTAGCCCAAAAGAAAAAATATAATCTGCCAATCATTTTTGTGATTCTTCTTATATTTCAAATCTATGATGTACACCTGTTTGTTGAAAGTATGACTAAGTGAGAGAAAGATTTTCTCTAAAAGAGAGAGAGAGAGAGAGAGAGAGAGAGAGAGAGAGAGAGAGAGAGAGAGAGAGAGAGAGAGAGAGAGAGAGAGACTGGCACTCTGTGAAGACGAACATCCATCCTCCCTTTGGTCTGCAGCCAGTAGATGTTAATACAAGCTAAACTGGTGGACAGAGGTAACTAGCACCCCCCCCCCTCCACACCCCCCCCCCCTCCACACACACTTTATCAGCCTTCTGACTGGACCCACCAGAGAGCTTCTGCTTGGGAGTTTTTCAAATAGAATGTCCTCACCAACAACTCTTCCCAACCCAGATTTTTGTTTTTCCCACTTTTCATCTTTTTCAGCGACCACATCATTAATGTATGAGCTTGTTTAACATTGCAGATCCGGGCCATCCCATAATATAATACAGCATTTAACAGAATATATTATGTGATATAAATATGTAACGTCGTTGCAACAGAAAACTGCCTCTTGGTAAAGGGTGTATGAATGTCATGGTGATTTGCTAATCCTTAACTGCGTATTTACCCCCTGAGTTAATTGCATGTCATCTCATCTGGCCCTGCAGATGGATAGGTTGGATTAAAAGTGAAATTGAAGTGCAATACTGGTATTTAGACAGATATCACTGTGATTCTAGTATAAAGTATAAATTAATGAATGCCAGCATGTGATGCTAGTTTACATGGAGGTTGGCACTTCAGAAATGTAATTTACTCCGTAGCAGAACGTCTCAGAGGGTTTTTATTCTTAGCGAGGGCTCACTGGAAGGAATGAGCTGTAAATAATGAAGAGCATACACTATGATATAGCCCTGTACACAATAATGTGCTGCCACAATATTTCCCCTGGTTAGAAGCACCAGAAATTGCATGCAATGAGACAGGATGATGGTTACTTGATTTGACTTTCCTTACCAGTCACCACCTGTACTGTTACTGGGTGTATCCTTTCTGCTTGTAGGAGGCCAGAAACAGATTTACATGTATATACTAGGTTTTCCACATTCCTTTGATTCCACTTATGTTTCTGTGATATGAAGCTGATGTGGATTGGTTGGATTTTTCCAATGAGTCTGTGTCTTTGTGTCTGACCCTTAAAATATGCAGAGAGAGGGGGGAGGAAAGAGTCTGCTCAGCTTCCTCTAAGGGCACCTTTTTTCAGCAGCTGCAGGCTCAGGTGTGTGTCTGTTAGTGTGTGTTCTGTGAGGTTCTGTTCCAAGTTGTCCTGTCACCATACGACCTCTAACCCCATCCAGCATCTCGGTCCCTTCGGAACCTTCGTCTTCCATTATGTGTCACACGGCTGTGATGGCCTGTCAACACCCTGCCTCTCCGCCCCCGCCTTCCCTCAGCCTGGTGATGCCTCAGTGGACAGCCATGTTTGTATTCTTTGGACCGTTTCCACTCCTCTCCAGCAGGCACTCACCCAACCTCAGAATGCAACTTGTTTGCAGACACGTCAGTCCAGTCTGGATATAGTTACTGCTAAGCAAGACAGCTTTGAAAGACAGCAGTGAGAAGAAGCATGTTTGTTTCTCCCCCTGAGGGCTTTCTTCAATGTCAAATCTGGGTTTAATAAATCCCACCAGGACTGCAGTATGAGACACTGGAGACACATTGGAACTTTATTTAGTGTTTGCACCAATCAGGGCACACTTGTGACAACAAAGTGATAACTGATCTGCTGTTAGCATCAATACAACAGTCTGTCTACCTACCTACCTACCTACCTACCTACCTACCTACCTACCTACCTACCTACCTACCTACCTACCTACCTACCTACCTACCTACCTACCTACCTACCTACCCACCTACCCACCCATCCATCCATGGGTCCCTCTCCTTCACACACATGTACTCTGTCTTACTGCGGCTAACCTTCATTCCTCTCCTTTCCAGGACAAACCTCCACCTCTCTAGCTTCTCCTCCACCTGTTCCCTGCTCTCACTGCAGATCACAATTTCATCTACAAACATCATAGTCCATGGAGATTCCTGTTTAACCTCGCCTGTCAGCCTGTCCATCACCATAGCGGACAAGAAGGGGCTCAGAGCTGATCCCTGATGCAGTCCCACCTCCACCTTGAACTCCTCTGTCACACCTATTTCTTCCCAGCCATCCCTTGATATCACTAGTTGAATCTTGGTTCCATCTTTCTTTAATATTTACTGAATTATTTAGGTTTATCTATAAAAGTTTGATGTAAAATTAAGAGATTACCTTTTCTTAACCTCTATCCACATATGAATGTATGAAGTATTTATCTGGTCCTGTGAGGAGTGTGGTTTTGTTCTGGTCTTTTGTTTTGATAAAGGGTGTCTAAATTGTAAGCATCTAAAATAGTCTACTTTAGGAAGGTGAAAGGAATTTCTTAAATGTTCGAATTGCTTCCGTTTTTCACTTTCACACAAAGTTGACTTTATTAAGTCACAGACAAGTTTTACATCAGTTAAGTAAAGCATTTGTCAAAGTGACCTTGGGCAAGATACTGAAAGCTTGTTCACCTTGGTGAAGCAAATCATCTCTCCATTACTTTTATGACTTTCAGGGACATAAAGTACAGGAAGACATCCTCATGGGGATTAATAATATGTCACAGAATTACTATTAATAATCTGTATGATCCCGACAGGGAAGTATGTTACCCCTCTCTCCTTGAAGGAAGCTGCTTTGTCACATTAACATTCAGCAACGTCGTAGCTGTACCCTGTCACAGCCGATGGCTTAACTGTTTCCTGCTCTTTTCCCCAGAAGGAATGAACCTGTCCTTAGACATTCCTTCCAATATTTGATCATGCATAACAAAACCATCCTCTATCCTGGCATCCATTCACATCCACTTTTCTCTGTCCATCTCAGGTGTGGTGTATACGGAGGTGCGGCGGCCGTGCAGAGTCATGATACTGGTGAACCCTCACAGCGGTCGCGGCCAGGCTCTCCAGCTCTTCACTGGCCATGTGCAGGCCATGCTCACGGAGGCCGCTGTTCCCTATACACTAGTCATCACAGGTCAGTAGCATCACACAAATATGGTTTAGCTTCTCCTGGAAGAACAGGATTTTACTATGACAGATGAAACAAATATCTATTTTCTGCTGTGCAATGCATTATTTGTGTAGTTTCCTACACAACAACTTCAAGTGCATTAACACACGTCATGCACTCAAGCTCACGTACACCGATCCTTATTAAACTCTTGTCCCATTCTCCCCAGCTGCTCATTCTGTATGAATTGCTAGTGACTTTGGTGACCTTAAACAGTGCCATGTGTTCGTTGCTGCCATCAGAGGCTGTGAACTTTGAGTGACCCCTCTCTGAATGCCAGCGAGCTGCTGGGAAATAGAGAAATGCTTTAATGCCAAAGGTGTAAAAAAAAAAAAAAAAGATGCACAATGCACCAGTTGGCCTCTGGGTTTTAACTTTCACCCACTACCATGCCAACAATTAGCTATTTCTTTCAGCTCAACTGGCATCAGGAGGTTTTCAGGACTATGGCTTTGAGGACAGAGCTTTTGCAAACTGAGGGGGAATCATGTAATCTGAGACTACTTAATGAGTGGAATGATTGTCTCCTCTTGAGTTCTTGTTTGATTGATACTTAGATGGTCATGAGCTGGCTTTTAGTATCACCTTCATCTTTGTAGTGACAGCAGAAAAATGTAATATTCTTCTACTTTCAGAACTTGGCTCTCTGCCACTGGTTAAATGTCAGAAGAACACGGGATGGAAATTTTGATCTTAGTCAAGTGATCCTGGATACAAGCTTCAGGAAATCTCCTGTGAACATATTGTACATAAATAAAATGAACAGCCACAGGTTGGAGCTCTGAGAAGTAAACCCTGTTTAAAGCTGCCAGATGGTCTGTTTGTCACAACTTTGATATTCTTGGAATAATTGTGTCATTGTGAACAGATGTATTGTTTATCGGCATTACTTAATATATTTTATATAATAAGGAAGATGTGTTGCACAATCGTATATTAAATGGCATTTGAGGCTAAATCAGTATTTTTGGTAACCAGCCAAAAAAACAGCCAGAGGGTCACTGAGGGTCTTCAGTGGTCTCATACAGTCAGGGGTAACATGTGACTACGGTTGGTTTAATTGGCAGCACTTTTCCCAGCATGCCTTTCCTTGATGAATGTATCACACAGCCATTGCCCGAGGAAGGACAAGTTCCAGTGAAGGCGCTTCTCGTGCCAGCGTGTAGCTTTTACATAGTGCATGAAGCATCCAGTGCACCAGGATTATCTTTACCCTGCTTGACCTCAGAAGGAGGCAGAGTGGAACGAGGAAAAACTAGCTCTGGAAGAGGAAGAACTGGAGCTAATCTCATTTTTATGGCATATCTACAGTATTTATCTTTAAGGAATGTAACTATCAGACAAAACCCATGCAGCTAAAGGAATAATCCACAGTTTACATGAAACCCCGAGCTGCCCCACCTTCAGGTTTGCAGGTTTAGGTGGGGTGTTGGGCAGTGGCCACACTGAATGAGGAAGTGGCTGGGAAGTAAAGCATCCTGAGCGTCGAGAGGTTTGAAGTGCTGAGTCAGCTGTGCAACGCAGTCTGTCAACACAGCACTGAATCACTGCCTCCAGCCTCCCCAGCACAAGCAAACAAATGGGATGGAGAGAGCGAAAGAGGCCCAGGAGAGTGTGTGTGTGTGTGTGTGTGTGTGTGTGTGTGGGGGGGGGGGGTCTACAGGTAGAGGTTGAGCAAAGTGAAAGGAAAGGAGAGGACGGATGTTTTATTTCAGTTTTGTCCTCAATCAATACGTGAAGCTGAAAAATATTTCCTTCATGATGGCTTTGCATCAATACTTCTGTGCTGTCTGTTCTCCATGTGCTCTCCTTCTCTCTCTGCTCCCTCTTTGTTTTTTTCTCCTTCTCCCTCTCTTAACTGTCTGTCTCTCCCTCTCCCTTTCCCTCTCTCTCTATATTTCCCTCTTTTTCTCTCTTTCTCCAAAGCGGTATCTTTGACACAAACACACATAGAGCATCACTGGTTAAATTGAAAATTGACTAGTGAGTGTGAGATGTTAATAAATAATATCATATATCATTACATATTTATATATTTGTCAGGTGTTTATTTATATTCAGGTTCATTTCAACCACATCGCATAATTTCTATACTTGTTTTGCACCACAGGTGTGAAAGTAAATAACAGACATTAAGTGTCAGTGATAAATCAAACTAATTTGCACTTTGATGAAAAACTCCAAAAAATCAAAATAAAAAATTTATAGTGATTTTCAAGACTATTTAACATTTGTAAACATTTTGGGAAAAAAATGTATTGTATTTATTTTATAATACGTTTTGACTTTATAACTCATCAGTATCCCTCAATTAAATATGTTTTACAAATGAATCGAATACTAAATATCGGGGGAAATGTTTTTGGTAGATTTCCAAAAGGGAAACAGTTTATCTATGAATACCCATAGTCATGGAATTATTCCAAAGCACATAGACAGAGCATCAGGATGATTTTTTGTTATTCAAACATGAGTGAACAGGTATATGCCAAGACAGAGAAGCTTAATACAGTTGTTTTGCCAAAATCGAACAGTTTGTGGTTCGTAGCTGGGTTATGGTTTATTTATGGCTGGTTCAGATATTTTACCAATTCACATTCTGAATATTGAAATTTCCTCACTTTATAATTTGTATTTATAGTTTTAGGACTGTGGACTTTAATGCTGGCAGGAGGAGCCCACAGAGACCCCTCCGGAGGGACCCAGTCAGAGATGCTGGCAATAAAAACTAGGCCGAGGAAACAGCTCAGCCTGCCTTGAGCGCATTAACCAATATTTAGACGCACATACATATACACACTCATACACATTAGTCAGTCGCAGATGTTTGCATTGGGGCTAAGCTGCCTTGGAACTGTTGAGTAGCCACAGGATTGGCTGATGTGAGGTGGGGACACTGAATCTCTTTCTCTCTAATCTCCATGATGCTACGCCGGCCGTAGGCAGCTTGTTCATTTCTCTTCCCTTGACTGTCCTTGTTTTTATTTTGGCTATTTTATTACTCGACTCTTTCAGTCTCTTTATTTTTGTCACCACACAGAGCACCAGAACCACGCAAGGGAGGTGGTGAAGAAGGCCGATTTGTCACAGTGGGACGCCCTGGTGATCATGTCTGGTGACGGGCTGCTGTTTGAGGTGCTTTGACTTTTCCCACAGCCTTTCAAGCATGAATTCAGATCTAAAACACTTGGATAAACACAGTCAAATAAAATGAGATTCGTAACCCATATGATTTCTTTTTATGTGTTTGTTGTCTTAGAATTAAACAAATGATTACATTTATTTTCTTTTAGATTTTGAGTGACGGTCAAAATCTCTCCATTATGGCTGCTATCAGCTTTGTAAACAAACATAATGTCTGTGATGTGATTGGACAGTCAATATGTTTTGGACATCGATAATGCCTTTCCCTTTTTAACAGAAAGCTCCCTCACACCCTGTGAAAACTAATGACAGTGCTTTTATTTTGGCGAGGCTTTCCTGGAGAACATTAAGAACACAAAGCGTATCTTACTTATTTAGGGCTCAACAATTTTTTTTGACACAGTCAATAAATGTAAAAAAGAAACAGTAGTCATTAATATCAGAAGTTATGTTAAGTATTGCACTTTATTTCATATTTTTTTACCCCTTATTTTATGATTTAAGTTTCCCAAAACGGATAAAGATGTGTAATTATATAGACCTTCCCAGCCATGTTACTATTCTTAGAATGTGTCAGAGTTGACTGAAACAAAAAAAATCTGATTTTTTTTCCAAACATGATGCACATATATACTAAAAAATTTTCCCTTGTAGATAAACAAACTTTTTCTAGTTTTTGATGAATGTCATTGTATAAAAATGATCAGCAGATGTTTGGAAAATATTGTCAAATGTTTGAATCTACCATTGTGTAAATGCTTGTCTGATGCATAAATATATAGACCATCACATGACACAGAACCACGTTTTCTCCTGTCTTCTGGTCACACTCAGATGCTGCTTTCTATTTTGAACCGTGGTCTGATTCTGTTGTTGTTTTTGTTCTTGTTCATTAAGGTGATTAATGGTCTAATGGAGCGAGAGGACTGGCAAGAGGCCATCCAGACTCCTCTGGGTATCCTACCAGGTGGCTCAGGCAATGCCCTGGCTGCCTCTGTCCACCACTATTCACAGTGAGTCAGGCCATTAACGAGTCATTTAAATGCATGGACCAGCAGAGAGGAAAGACAAACCTCCCTAAACCTAAAAAAGGAGCAATTTAGCTCATTTCTATGCAATTATTCCAAAGGCTGACTGGGCACATCGTGCCTCAGGAGGGAGGAGATGGAGCGTGCTAGAGCTACTTTGCCGTGCGGCAGAGGTCATTTCAGGCGGCAAATAACTCCCAAAAGAGTGATGTAATGGGTTTAGAACTTGTTTATTATGTGATTATAATGTGTTGTGTGTATGTGGAACCAGTTAATGTAGCACACACACCTATCATCTCCATCTGCTGGTTCTCTGTGGAGACGACCATAAAAGAAAAAGTGGAATCCGTTTGACTTTCCAGGGTTGTCGCTTGTGTTCAGGGCCGTAGCTGAAAATAAAATTTAAAAAATCCTGTGATTCTATTCGACCACTTCTTATACTGGAGCTGTCATTGTCCACACACCATTCTGCCACTCATCATCAGCTTCATCACTGCATGAACTCCTGATTTTGTTTCTTGATGTTTTGTCCTGCTATGGTTACTGACTGCTCTTCTTTCTCTCAGGTCACCTCCAGCATGGAATGAGGAGCTTCTGCTCAGTTGTGGTTTCATCCTCTGCAAAGGTCTGGTCGGTTCCCTGGACCTGGTGTCCATCCACCTGGGCTCCAAGCAGCGCCTCTTCTCCTTTCTCTCCCTGGCCTGGGGATTTGTCGCTGATGTCGACATTGAGAGCGAGAAGTACCGTCACGTTGGAGCGATCCGATTCCTCATGGGCACCCTGGTGCGTCTGGCTTCCCTCAAAGTCTATCAGGGCAGGTTAGCATATCTTCCCGTGAGGGAGGTGGTGGAACTTCCAAAAGGGAGCATCAAGGCAGACCAGCCTCCCTCCACACCTCAGCATCCGTCATTCTGCTCCTCTCTTCCATGTCAGCTGATCCCCAACACTTCTCCCAACCAGAACTCTCGCCACAATCACAACAGCACAAATTCCAACCACAACACCATCAACAATTCTTCCAACAACTCTATCAACACTAAGAGACCTGAGAGCCAGAGTGCACCAGTGGACACTCTGCTTCCTGACCTGGATCAGCCAGTCCCAGAGAGCTGGACAGTGGTGAAGGAGGAGGACTTTGTCTTGGTGCTGGCTATTTACCAGTCCCACCTTGCAGAGAACTTATGGACAGTTCCTGGTGCAATGGCAGATGATGGGATGATTCACCTTTTTTACGTAACTGCAGGGATCTCACGCCCGGCACTCCTGCGTCTTTTCCTGGCTATGGAGAAGGGTGCCCACTTAGCATGTGGCTGCCCCCACCTGGTGTACGAGAAGGTCAAGGCTTTGCGGCTGGAACCCTTCACCCCACAAGGTATGATTACTGTGGATGGAGAAATGGTGGAGTACGGGCCTGTTCAGGCTCAAATCCACCCTGGACTGGCCAAACTCATCTGTGGATGAATTTGGATTATCTTAATCTTTCTGGCTGGAGAGCTTTGTTTGGCTTTTTATTCTCTGAGTCCAGTTCTTTATGTAAGCTATGGGGGGTTTTTTTTACGTGCCAAAGACATTTTATCAGCCTCACGGAAATTCCTCTATTTTTCTACAGAAGCAACTATTTTTATGGACTCCGCTATCTCTCAATGTTGCATTCAGGGTCAGTCATGGATGATCTCGCTGCTGGCTGGTTCCAGCTTAGAAAAAATGGGGAGGGATTTGTGTGTGACTGTGTGCATATTTATGTATGTTTTTGAATATGTGTGTGTGTGTGTGTGTGTGCGTGCGTGTGTGCGATTGTGTGTGAGGAGCTTTGGCACAAAGCAGCATGGTTGTAGTGACTGAGGACTGCACTCTGCTGTCTGACCTCATAAGCATGACACACATGAAGAGAAGCACATTTCCCCATCCTGGGAGACTTGTGGACAGGCCACGCCCCTTGTCTCACTGTACTACACTGGGCTGGAAACCTCCCACTTGGGCTCTGACAGCGCCCCCACCTTCTTAACCCAGCTGAAGAGGAGCTTTCTTTCTCAGAAGACATAAATCCTGTGGGGATTTGATGTAGGAAAATCTTTAATCTTTGCATATCTTACATAAAAAAAGCAATCCTTGATCCAAGCCAGTGAATTTACCCCCTCTTTCCCCTTCGCGTGTGTGTGAAAACATCCCCCAGCTAATCACGCATTAAGTGCTGTTGGTGCGGAAGGAAAGCTAGCCTGTGTGACTTTACACCTCCATCACCAGCCAATCCATTTCACCCCCCCCCCCCCTTCCTCTGCAACCATCATCAAACTGGGGGAGCCACCTCGTCTAATACATAAACACACTCTCACTTTCTTTTACCCATCCCCCCCTCCTTGGAACACACAGACACACGCACACACAGACACACACACAGACACACAGACACACACACACACACACACACACACACACACACACACACACACACACACACACACACACACACACACATTCCCTCACATCTCTGCAGCACTTAGTGAGGGGGGAGGGGCGTGGTCTGCTACTGTGCATCTGATCCCCTCCTGACCAGCCATCAGATGATTGTACTCCCTCTCTCTTTTTCTCCATCATTTGGTTAATGAGCAATCAGCACCTAATGTGTCCTTAACGTTAAGCTTTACTCCTTTAAATGCATCAAAATAGAGATGGACAGTTTTTTTGTTGTTGTTTTTTTTTTAAATCATCATACCAAAGTTTGAAAGTGAGTTTCAGTAACACTTGTCTGGTTGTTTCAGCTCAGTAACACTGAGACAGCAGATCTCACACTGGACCAGTGAGGTGCATATTGAGCGACGTGCAATCAATAGTGAGCAGTAGAGAGTCAAGCAATCTGCTTGGGGCCTTTTTAGTAGCTTTGCTAAGGCTGCACCACAACAGGAGAGAATCTAAGTGTTACCATTATTATCAGTGCCCCCCACACACACACACACATACACACATACATCCTCTCACTTTAGTTTGTTGCACTCTGACCGAATCAGTTACACCCACATATGCAGCAGCTGAATGCCATCACTGTCATCTGTGACCTTAAAAACAAATCAATTTGGTTATAAACGGCTTGTCAGCGGGGCGATGTTCACACTCAAACAAGTGCTAAAAGCAAAATCACCTCTTGTGCTGAAAGGAAAAACAGATTCTTTTGACAGACTAATGAAGCTGAAAGAAATGATGGAAACAAGTTTGTTTGTTTTTTTGCTGAATGCTTCACTGTCACCCTGAGTTCAATAACATTAAGACAGAGACCTAATAACACACTGATGACACACTTTATTGTCCTGTTGCTGTTTGCAGAGCTTTGGAAAAAGGAAGAGAAACATTAACATTAAAGTGTATTCCCTTGATGAAATGAAGAAGTTATGGACTAAATATGAAAATAATTTGGTGTGAAGAGAGGCAGAAAGTTTTTCATTTTTATTCTGTGTTATTTGTATAAGTTCCTGTGAATTGAACTGCTGAAAAAAAAAACACATTTCCTGCTGATAAACTGTTTATTCCATTTGTAATGACTCATCATCATGTTTTACAGTATCGAAAGGACTTCTACTATACTTGAAGCTGACCTCCTCCATCCTCAGTTTTCACTGCAGTGCCGATGTTCTTGCCTTTAACTTGATTTGACAATTTTACACCTTACAGATTCTGTACAGTCATAGTTAAAGCTTCTGTGTTCCATGCAGTCGTCTAGGATTGCTGTATAATCAATGACGCTATCCAGCTTCTTTGAATTGCATCATTCTGCTCTGCAGGATGTCCATGTGCACTCTTCATTACTAAATGTATAACATGCATCTCATAATGGCAGAGATGTGCTATGCAAATGCCTCGTGTGGCTGTTGATATATGGAGTTAGGGGTCCCTCTGCTGGATCGGCTCACACATGGTATTAATGATGTGGAGGGAAAATTACATCCTGGAATATATCCCATTCTCACACAACACAGCCTCCTCAGACTGCATCCTCTTTCCTGCTTCTTATATTTACAGTAATTAATAGATTATATTAGTCTCAGGCACTGTTTCCCTCAAGCCAACCGTGATTAGCAGAGAGCAAACATCCAGTCTAATGTAATTTATCATCAGATTAATGTACCATACTTGATAGTTGCATAGAATTACAGACGCAAATACAAAAAAATTGTTTCAAGATTATGTTCATTTACAGCATCGTAGTGGATGCCCTAATTTAACAGCAGCTTTTTTTCTCTAACACACGTTAATATTCATATTTTTATTAACGTTTTATTAAGTGTATGATTTCAGAAAGGCGATGACCCAGAGTCTGCAAAGCCAGTGATGTTTTGCTTTGTGTTATGCTGTTCCACATTAAACAAAAGTTTGAGGCTGTGACTTGATTGACATATTGGTGATGAATGTTTTGCTCACGGTTTTGTCTTTCAATGTGATAGAAACTGGACTTAATTTCAGTCACTAAGTGGAGCCACATGGTTTAGTTGAATGTGAGTCTGAAACCATTTACCATCGACATTATTTGTGTGCCACGTAATGCAGGTATTCACTTTGACCTAAATGCAAACAGGACATAAAAGTATCTCCAGGAAGTGCCTTTGTCATCACACAAGACAGCAGGAAGATGTTGCATACAGATAAAATAAAAAATGTTCCACTCTCACATTTTAGTGATTGATGAGCATCATTGTGAACTGAGGTCGCTCCAGGGCCTGATCTGTACAGGGTATGATTCTAACACAAACACTGCTCGAGATGGAAGTCTGACATGTGACTGTTTGTGGAAGATAGAATGAATGACTGTTAAGATGTAATATCAATAAGTCTGTAATTAATGACCAGGTATCCCTTATCTCCCTTTATTTACCTTGTAATTCTTTGTTTGTAGATTTTTTTAAAGATCAATAAACATATTCATACCAGAAGAACAAGATCTCTGTATTTGTTTCTCTTACATTGTTTCACTTCATGAGTTTTTAACATGATGATAAGTGATACAATATATTCTGGATTCTAGTGAACATCATTTCTACTAGAATCTGATGGGTTGTTCTATTTTGTTGCTCTCAACAACAAACAAACAAAAAGACAAAGAGAATCCTTGAAGGAGCTAATTATAAGATGAAGTATTTTATGAATGCCCTTGTAAATTTATGAAAACATGAAGATGAGCCTCTAATATATTCTGAGCAGAATGAGATGTATTTTCACCTGTAAGGACCAATTAAAGGTGAAAAATGATCTGGTTTAGGGATGGGAGCTAAAGTTATAATAAAGCACATAGAATTTATTAATTAAGAAAGGACAAAGTACTATATTGTGGATGATTGGTGGAATGCAGCATCTGTAATATGTCACCATCAGAGACTTCAGATGGGTGTTATTTATTGATTTACAAAGGTTAAGGCAGTTTACAGCCGTGACCATGTATCTGTACGTAAACAGGATGTGCATCCTGTGATCATTATGGTGTAATGATCACTAGACAAACATAGATCAAGTCTGAAATCATTTAGTACTGTATTACCAAGTACGGGTGTCATCATCTCTAATACATACATCATGATTTCTTGATGTTATGTTTTAAAGATGCTGTTCAGATTCATCATAAAGTTGAACCAACACCACTCAGGTATAGTTTCAACAATCGATGGACTTGAAACCCTCATGAGTTGAGGATTTAATGTTCAGCTGTTCGATTTGACTTTATTCATTTAAGTAGAAGCTTATAAACTGGCCTGAGAATCCAACAACTTGACGACCTGCAGATGGCAACATTGTCTAAGCACCTTCGAAGATTTCAGTGTGAGTGAGGCAGAGGAGGGACTTGAGATCACCTCTGAACTGCAGCTGCACATAAGACAACAAATTAAAGACAATAATAAACTGTAATAATAATAAACCTTAAATAAAATCTTATTATTTACAACATTTACCAATTGCTACCACATCCTGCACATTTTTTTCTCATGCAATCACAAGGTAATGGACTTCAATAATGTCTCATTTTCACAAAAGAGAGGAAGGAGCTGGATTATTAGATCTGAGGTATTACATCCCAATTCTAATTTAATGTCTTAACATCTTTGGCTCAACTTCAGATGAAGCTATCAATGTGCAAGACGATACAAGTGCAGAACATTGTTAAACTTCACTAAAGACTTTTTGGGAAATTACTTCCAGAGGACAGAAAGCTCAGATCATGATTAGATAATTATGACCTTATGAGAAGCAGTCACAATTGTAACTTCTTCAACACACACTTACATCAAGGCTTCTCCTACAAGGCTTGAATACCTTGCTTAAAGGCTGAATGAGGGCTACAATAGGAGAATATGCAACTGACTTTCAGCAGATGGGTTTGAATTTCAATGAAGATCATACAATGAAGGTACCCAGAATGAAAATATAGCAAGTTGCAAGAATCCTACAGTCAATTTAGCTGTTTTTATCATTTTAAACTGCAGACACAGAGTCTATGTGAACCAAACTGTAAACCACATTTCAGACAAAAAGCATGAATTGGAAACCTTTTTAAATAATCTTTCTAATATTTTTTTATTTATGCTCCAGCGCGTAAATTTTACTATACAGTTTTACTTGTGTTTTTTTTACAGCACAGTTTTCAAAGCCATTGAAGACATTCAAACAGAATGATGGCATCACAGAGAAAACCACATTTAAATATATAGACTATCTTAGCAGGATAAACACTATGAAAATAAGCAATAATGTTTTGTGGTACAGCTGTAGTGTTCCTCTTTCATTCATATGTCTAGTTTTAGTTCACTGAGTGACGGGAAAATGTGTTATTATGCTTAACACCAATTTATGTAAATCATGCAAGTGCAAAAGTTGATCAGTTATGCGATACCTCTGGTCTTTGGTGAAGTTTTTGGGGACAGAGATTCATCAGTGATGTTGAGACTGTTGGGTGGACTTTTAAAAGTGTGCAGGTTTGAGTGACCTTTGAGCAATAATTGCATGACCAAAAATATGTCAGTGAAACAAACATTATGAAAGGTATGGTTTGCAGTTTTAAAAAGCCTTTTTCTTCTTTATCAGGAACATTGTTCAGGTATGTTTCATATGTCTTTGAGATGCTGAAACTGAAATGAAACACTTTGTAAAGGCTCTGTTTTCTCTTACCCGTGTTTCTTTTTCTTAGTCTTTAAAGGGAGGATTAAATGAGGATTAAATGAAATGACACTCCAGTGTCCTACAGTGACCTACATTACGTGCCAAACAAGGGTGCAGGCCGATAAATATTATGTCTGTGTGCGTGTGTGTGTGTGTGTGTGTCTTTATATGTTTGTGTGTGTGCGTGCATACATGCTTTATGTCTAATTGGTTTAAAGAGCAAGCTTGTCAGGACCTGTGAGCTTCATTGGTATCTGGATTGTAACAAAACATTATAATGAGGGCCCATTAGGGAAAATAGTGTCCTGAAGTTAGCACTGAGGTTAGCACGATGAAAGATAATTGTCGGTTTAGTGCTTGATGATATCTTAAAAAATATCATCCTGCAGTAAACAATCGTTGACTTTAACAAGAAAAGAGAGATTTCTGCAGTCTGGAAGTGGAAAAAAAATCCTGAAGCAGGTCCCCTGAAGGCCAGGGGCCTGCCCTGGAATCAGTCTGTCCATAATGACATAGAATGTAAGGAATGGAAGACAACATCATGTCCCAACAAGCTCACCTGTGCAAAACCACATATGTGGGAAAAGTTTTCACCTTTACATCATTTGCCAAGTCATCAAGTTTACAGATGTGTGTTTTACATGCTTGTTTTCAAAGATTTTGTTATTTTCAACACTATTAAACATAATTCACTAATGGAAAAACATCATCATATTAACATCATAAACTATAAACCCATTTTTTAATTATAAATTTGTCTTGAGTTAAGTGGGACATGTTTTCTGCACTTTGTGACTTTTTTTCCTTTAAAGGAAGTGATTCTATTGCCATGTGACCGATTTCCACTAGAATGTGAATGTAAAATTAGTGAATTCAGTAGGATTTTCTGAATATCTAACAAAAACATTTTTAGTCACATTCATTTAACACTTTCTGTTACATCACGAATGCTCCTCCTGGCATCAAATACCAACTGTAACGACCAAATAAAAGGCATTGGGTGTGACATTTCAATCAAAACAACAAACGGCACTAGCCACTGACCTTTAACAGGCTTCCAACACGCCTATGCACCTGACTGCTCTCTGAAATATGTGAACCAGCTTTCACACTCTTCCTCCATGCAGATCCAGACACGTCATTCTTCGGGCAAGGTGTGCTTCGTGGTAGCTTTCTGTTTTAATTATTGTTTTGTACACAAGTAGGAAGCCTGATCCCGTGTCATATATGTTTCCTCGCTTAGGATCAATATGAGGCCCTGGAAGCTGGTATTCTAAGCCTAACCTCCGGAGTAGCTGAAACTGTGAGAGATGATCACACGAAATCTGGTCACATCTTGCTTTGTGCTTGTTGTTCCCTAAGGAAAGCACGCAAATTGTGCCAACAGGTGGTTGACAATGCTATTGTGAAGCTACAACAATTATGAGACAGGGTGAGCCTCTGAAAGCTGCCACAACAGATTTTAGTATCGTCTGACAGTTTTAATGTTACGACTAAACGCTCCATGTTCTCTCCCACCAGATCGCACCAAGTAACAATAACAGATGTGACTCCACTGATGTCATCAATATATCACTGATATGATTAATTTAATGTCCATTTCCAAGCTGGTCTGTCACGACTAGAGTCAGCATTTTTTTTCCAAAACTCAGATTCTATCTGTATGTGGATTGTCTTAAAAAATTAAATACATTATCAAAACTGCATTATTCATTCATTTTTTTTCTTTGTTGGTCCTTTTTAGGGTCAGACCAAACAGACACAGGGAGAAAACTACATAAAACAATTATATATTTACATCAAGATGAAACATTTTTAACATTTTCGTATGAAAACATTGCTTTGTTGCAAGTGTCCAAAATGTTAGTATCCAACCATGTTATTTCAGATACTGTTAACTATATTATTTCAGAAACTCTTCAGATTAAGCAACTCTTCCGCAAAGTTTGAGGAAACTGTGTCACATAATTTAGTTTGTAATTCTAAAAATGCTAGACGGGTTCGGTTTTCACATTTTCAAAAGACATGAAACAAATGAATTTGTCCTTTGACCTGGGTTGACTCCAAAATCCATTATGAGGAATTCTACACTACTGGGAAGTCTGTGAGGGATCAAACACAAGTTCCACCAGAGGACTGTGACTGAAATTAGTAGCATCGGAGGACTGATCCATCTACACCTTTCTACATAACACCCCCCCCCCCCTCACACACACACACACACACACACACACACACACACACACACACACACACACACACACACAACTTTTGGCGGCTGAAGGACCCAAAGGCAAAGCAAGAGTCCAAAAAGAAGGGCTGAGTCACAGCTTTGTGTGTGCGCGTGCATGTAATTGTGCGTGTGGGTTTGTGTGTGTGTGTTGCCCATTGTGTCACCCATTTCTGTACTGCAGGCCTTTAGGCTGAGTTGAATTATCAGCTCAGAGCTGAGTTTAGAGGGCTCAGTCAAATAGATGTATGTTGTGATTATCCACAAGCGTGTGTCTGAGCGTTGTGTGTGTGTGTGTGTGTGTGTGTGTGTGTGTGTGTGTGTGTGTGTGTGTGTGTGTGTGTGTGTGTGTGTGTGTGTGTGTGTGTGTGTGTGTGTGTGTGTGTTGGTGGAGCGTGTTTCACTCCTGGTGAAGACATTTGCATGGTGTTTGAGGTGAGACGTGAGGTTGAACACTGACGGTGTCTAACTTGATTCTCCTCAGAATAGAAGCAAGAACTGGTGACACATCAGGTGGCTGTTTCATGGCTGCCTGTTTCTCTCTGGGTTTTGGGTTTATTCTACATGCCGGACTGATTTTGGATCTGATTGTCTGACCCAGAAAACTGTTTGATGCGGAATTGCATATTTCCACCCACGTGAGAATCTATGAATTTAGTTTTCTAACACCATTGCTCACTTTTGTGTTTTAAGGAAACAAAATCCCATCATCACATTTTAGGATTTGATACAATTAGAATACTGAGACATGGTCTGGATGGGATGGCAGCTAGCAGTCCAAAAAGAAAACAGCAAACCAAACTACGTCTAAAGGTAGTTGTCAAATCTGCACGAAAACCAAACTGTAAAAATTATGCTATTTAGCATATTTATGAGGGTTGTTATGTGCTGGAGTACTGGCTCTGAGCAACGAATCTAAAGAATCACTGTTCCTCTCCAACATTAGTTGAACCCATTGCGTAAAATAGGAATTGTACTGTACATGCTAATGAGATTATTATGGGATGGATCAGGATTTCATTATTGTTGCAAATACAGATGAGATATGGATATGTCTGAACATGTGCATTTTGTGGGTCAGTGCACACCACACTACTTACAGTAACGTGTCTCTTCCTCATTACTTAGAGATGCTAATCACACCTTCATCAGATTTTATAGCACAGTGGAACAACTTCTGACAACCCATGTGTGAAATTTAGCTCAGAGCTTCTACTGTGAGACTAAAACTTCCCCTTCAGATTTTCAAGCAGCTCACACACATCGTTTCTTTCAGGAGGAATATGTTTGTGTGCAGTCGATGTCAAAACTCACTACTGTATCTGACATGGATGCCAAATAATGTTAGCACAGTTACGAAAGATTACTCCCGCTTCCCAAAACAAGAATTTTGGGGTTGTGAAAAGAAACCCTTAGCTTACTTCTGATTGAAGCCAGCAGACGTGTGGAGATAAATCAGATGTTTCACACATCTACTCTTCCTCTGCACTTCTGTGAAATTTGAAGTGTCTCAATCAACATGCAGACCAGAACTTCACAGCTTAGAAGGGCAGCCATCTGTGATTTATAATCTATATTTTCAGTCATGGTTTGCACTGGGAGGAAATCTGGATACCTCACTGTCAATGGTAAACAAAATTCACACAAGAACACAGAGGAAAACAGTGACATGGGTGTTTCCTGATTCATAGAACATTTCTCAAAACCTCCACCTATTTTGTCACAACCTTAAACCCAATTTGTATTTTAAAAAATTAAATTATATTCAAACTACACTTCGAAAAACTCCCGACTTTTAATGTCAAAATCAAACACACACACACACACGCGCATGCATCCACACACATGCACACAAACACACACAAATACATTTGCCACAGAGCATTCATTAGACCCTACATAAAATAAGTAGCCACAGCAGAAAGCAAGACAAAATGTTTATTCTAAATACATTTGGGAAAAAATATCATTTTCACTTATATTTACATTCAAAAAAGCAAATGAAGTCCGGCCAGAGGATTTCATTCATGTCACAGACAATATTTTCCCTTTCCAGTCAATGAGGACCAACCCTAATCCCAACAAGACTCCGGCCCATTCCATTACCTCTAATACAGTTTCCCTGGTGTAGGGCTGTAGCTGCATTGTTCACTAGTCCAGCTGTTCACACGCAACCATAATATCCTGATGACCACCCAGAAATACAAGATGTTTAGTGTTGATGGCCCCAGGTTTGCATGATGGCAGAGAAAGCCACAGTGACTGTTACAGTTACACTGCCACCACTTCAGATCCTTTACTCTTGCAGAGTTGTGCTCAGATAGTCGTCTCTATACAGCTGTTGATGCTAAGTCTAAGTTGGAGATAAGCCACAGAGAGTTGGGTCAAATTCAGTTGAAATATTTGTCCCGCTTCCCTCACTGTCAGCCCACAGAAAATTACATAGTTTACAATAGTTGCTCAGATTTCATCATGAATAGTTATTCTTGTTTTCTTGCCCTCATCCTCTTCCTCTACATCCACCACCTCTCACATGAACTCTTTCTCCTTTGCCTTCTTGTATGCTTCTGTCCAAGATAGATGGATGCATATGTGCTGCTTGTGCACTCTGATCTGATGTTTATCCTGTACAACTGGTCTGATAACATCCTCAGAAACACATGTCTTCACTTGTGAGTTGTTCTGGGTCATGTTAACATTATACTGTCAGGTTTTAAAATTTTGCAACCCGTGAAACATGATGTACAATGTGTTTTTTAATCAAAACAGACCAGCTAAGTTTTGCAAGTTGTGTCAAGATACCTGCATAGTTTTGAATGAATGAATGAAGGATTAACTTTCACATTCTGAATATAGTTCAGAGTATGGGGTCTAGTTTTAGCAAAAGAAAAATACTGTACAAGTAATTAAAAGAGACTACTGACACAAACAATTTCTAACTAAATGCATGATTACCATTGTATGACTGAAGCTTTTTGAGCAATCTTTTCTCTTATGAATGATTTGAACTTTTTGTCATCAATGAGCACAATTGTTGTGCATATTTACATTTTCCATCAGCAAACCTACAGGAGCACTGTCTCTTGTCCTGTGGGTGTTTGCTGCCTCTACAGAAAGCTCAGGTACCCTCACTGTCCCAATTGTCTTCTTGTCAAAAAGGTTTTTGAATGTAAAGACGATTTAGTGCAAATAAAGAAAATAATCACTAAGCTCACTTTTAAGTATTTCACTTTACATGATAAGTAATATGAATCTCCATCAGTGGTTTAAGCATTCAGATAAGCATATACTGTAATTACTTTCTGAATGGTCAGAAGATGACAGCTGGTCAACCACTTAAAATCTTTTTCTGCTGATAGAATAGAAGACAGTGAAAGACAATAGTAAATCTTTTTTAACACTATGTTGGGAGAGGCAGTCAATGATAACACAAATTACAGCACAGTTTCATGATTAAAAACATGAGTAAGCAGTAATGTAAATTCTTCAAATTATTGTGTTGACAGTTATGGTTCAGTGTTATTGGAATCACAGAATAATGTCTGCACAGTAACATCATACCATCGCAAAATGTCAAAATTAGTTCCAGAAAAAAAGAGGACGTTCCAAGAATTATTTCTGGATGGAACGGCAGAAGAGTCATTATGAAAAAAAACAATTAAAAGTAAAAACTGAGGTAATTTTTAGTGCTGCTCAATAAACGTAAAATATTTAAATAAAATGCAACACAGTTAATTCCAGTGAGTGTGTGTGTGTGTGTGTGTGTGTGTGTGTGTGTGTGTGTGTGTGTGCGCGTGCGTGATTGTCTGCACAGTTCATGCAGCACAAAGCAAGACTATCTATTGTCATGTGCGACAATCAAAAACTCACCCTAATTTTTAATTTAATTTTGATACAAAAAAACAAAAAATATTATCCAATAATTACTGAGTGAAAGAAATCATTCCACACCCCGAAATAAAGCAAAAAAATAAAAAAAATTAAAAAGGCAACTAAGAATTTAAAGCATTCATGTTTGTGACCTGCTCATCGCCAAACACCAGCCATTTGGATTTTCAGCGTGAAAGGACAAATGTCTGAGAAGCAGCAATATATTTAAAAATCCTGTCAACAAATGACAAAACCATAAGAGCAAACTAAACACCCATTTTGGGGTAGTTTCAAAACACTGGAAAAAAACATACTTTAAGTTGTTCCCTCGCCACACAAAGCACAAGGAATGATAAGTGGTTAAAAGGTCAGACATTCATTTAAAGTGTCACCAAGAAGCAGTCCTGAGCTGAGTTCGATGTCACCAGACTAGCCTGTGCTCTTCTGTCCTTGTCCTTGGAGACTGGTGCTTTCTCTCTTGGTCTGTCCTGGCAGCTTGCTCATCTTGTCCTTCAAGGTCTTAAAATTGTACAGCTTGGTAAAAGAGAAGCTAGGTGGAACCTTTCCTTCTTCCTGGCTATGTGTGACACATGCAGATGCAGTTTGGTTGTTGGAATGAGGATGGATCTGCTGCAATAAGTTGGAGTGTGTGTGGAGAAAGGAGGTGTGGGGTCTTGGGTTCATAGACTTTCCTGTTTTCACCCTGCCCTGTACCACTAGAGGCTGTCGTGGTAGCTGCGGGCTGCTGGAGGACTCAGACTTTTTCCGGCCAGATGAAGACCCAGCAGCCCCTGCTACCGCTGGAGAGGGTGCTCTGGTGGGAGGTCTCTTTGGAGGTGAGGCCTTATCCTCGGAACTGCTTTGGGGCACCTTGGCTCCATTGGGATGAACCCCTGACAGGGGATGAGAAGGTCTGGATGGTAGGAGAGGTAAAGACACTCTGCTATCCTGAAGAGAAGAGGGAGAAAATATGAATTTAGTATTTATAGATGTTATAAAACATCATGTAGAATAGGCTACGAGCTTTGGATGAAGAAACAGTTCAAAAATCCAGTAGTTTAAGGGAATTTTACGTTTTTCCCTACTATCCCAGGGTTAGAAACGAACAGCAGACCTTCTAATTTGATGTACTGCAAAGTATATCAAACAGCAATATCAATTATTGAGCATCTATGAGATAAAATTGCATTATCACCGTGCCATAGGCAGACAGGAAGAGAATAAAGCTAAGCATTCATCTTCTCACAAGTTTTGTCTGAGGGTGTCAGGCTTTTAAAACACTTCGACAGGCACCGGTTTCTCATATTGTATTATATTAATGTGTATTTACAATATAGTATAACATTTACACACTCATAAATGCAAAGCTGACACACATTGAAGCTTTGTTGCAAGTGGGGAGATGTACATATAAGTGAAGTTTGTTTTATCTCGAATAGTATTTGACAGGACAATGTTAAAATGTGCCAACACATCACTGCATTAATAGATGGCGTCAGACAAAAAGCATCAACTGAGGCCAACGGTGAATGAATTCAACTTTGCCAATGATCGTGAAACCATCAATCATTTACCAGTTCATTAATACTGCAAGCAGAGTGAGCGTGCACGGAACTTCATTAAGAGTATGTCACTTTAATTCACAGTCTCCTTGTTCAATAATGAACAAGTGTCGTGTTTTTCAACTCAGTGACGCTCTGCTGACACACACACACACGCACAGCTTTATACGTATCTGTGTCTATCTACATTTTCATCTGTATCAACTGTGATTTCGTGCACATTTAAACACATACTGACAAATATTTGACAACCTATCCAAACCAGGCAACTGATCACACCTGTTTTATGGTTGACTGATCTGAGTTACTGACCATAATATCTCAACCGATAAATTTGTGCTTCAGGTCTCCTAATTTTACACTAAAAACCTTCAGACATCATGTTAATTTAGTCTTTTCAATATAGTGAAGCAATTTAGGTTATTGCAATAAAGCAAAACCTATGATTTAAAAAGTAACTTCAAAAGGGTGAAATTTAAACTAAATACAAGCGTATTATTTATTTATAAAAGGAGGCCTTCTGTGCTCAATTAATTTCGCCTTCTCAGCTCTAGACCATTGCATGCTAACGGTAACCCAGCCTTTTCTTTGTCTCGAACCTCAGCTGGTTTAGAACCTCCTGTGGATGCTTGCTTTGGCTCTGCCTTCTGATTGGATAATTCTTCTGAAGCCGCTCTTCCATCAAACAATCTCTCTGCTGCTGGTTGGTTTAGTCCTTGCTTCCTCTTGGGGACTTGTACTGGGGACCCCTTGTATTTAGTTACTGGGTCTGGTCTCTCTTGTTTAGGATGATCTGCTGGTCTCTTTGCTTCCTTGCTGCTACTCCTTTGTGACCCCTGAGATTTTTGCACCGCCCTCCTCTTTGCCACAACCGATTTCTTCTTCTTGTCATCCACTTCACTCTCAGTTTTTTCATTTTTTTCCTCTTCCCCCATGCTCACCATCTCATTTAAAGAAGAGGAAATACTAGTAGACAATGAACAACGCTGTGATTCACTGCTAGAATCACTGCTGTTAGTAGGGAGGGATGTAGCATCATTTGTGTTATAATTTATGTATGAAGAGCTAGTGGATTGGGATGTAGCGTCAGAACTATTAGACCTAATACAATCATCAGTCAACAAGTGGCTGTGGTAAACTGCTTGTAATAAAATAGACTCGTGGAAAGGAGAGTCACTGCATTCGTAATACTCGTCTGATGCTGTGGACAGAGTAGAGTCCGTTCTTGACGAGAGGTATCCGTCGCTGCGGTCAGATTTAGGTATCCGAGGGTCAGGAGTACGTTCAAGAGTCTCAGATGTTGGTGAACGTGTGTCTGGCATAGGTGTGTCCAAGAAATGCAAACGCAAGGGGTTTTCGGGTGTGTGTGTGTTTTCCCTTGCTTTAGGAGTTAGTTCTTGTAGGGTGGGATGTGTGTTGGGTTTTTCTGTCCTTGACAAACTGTCCATAGAGTGTGCAGGCATGGAAAATGTCTCACGTTTCCTCTGCTGTGAAGCTTCTCCAATACTTACATTAAAATCTGCAGCCTTTTGTGCTACTTTGGTTCTACTGTTGTTCTGCAGTTCTGGCACAGGCTCTGTTTCTTTTTCTGGTATTTTTTTCATTAGCACCATTGCTACACCTGAATCATTGTGAACCGCCTGCGGTTCTGTGCTGGCTGCATGAGTTTTGATGACGCAGTAGTCTGGAGGTTTCTCACCATGACTGCTGGTGCCATCTTTTATAAGTAGTTGGATGGTACGCGGTTTTGGAATGGGAGGAGTTGATGTAAGAAATGAAAATGGTGAGGAAGAAGAAACTGGGGGACTTACAGCAGAGGAAGAGTTAAGAAGTGGTTTGATGGAGGACAGAGAAGTGGTAGTAGTCATACACAGAGTAGAGGTAGACGTGGGGGTCAGGGGGGTTGTGACGGTGGCAATTTGGATGTTATGGCTACTATCAGAGAAGTCATGTGGTTGTGTGTGTAAACATGTATGTGGTAGCACTGCCGTTATTTGTTGTCCTATGTTTAAGTCACTTTGTGAAGTGTGTGTCCTGTTCCTGGCAGCAGTTTGTGTGTTTGATCTTGTAATGTCTTTTTTCATGTTGGTTCTAGGGAGGGATTTGAGCTCTGGACCATTTGTGGTAACAGCTCGTGTTGCGTGAGAAGGCTTAATTTTGTTAACAGTGGATGCTTTGTTGTTGGAATGGGGAAGTGAATGGCAAGGTGTGGTGTTGTAGCCAGCATCTAGAATGGGATGTGATTGGAGGCCATTATCAATAGTGAGAGCTGTAGCAGTGTTAGAATCATGCTTTGGTTTGGATGCTGGTGAGTTGTGTTCAAGTGCCTCTGCTTTACTTTTGATTTGACAAGGCTGTGTATTGCGTTGTGTTGGCTGCAAGCTGTCTGGCAATGGCCCTTTGAGCTTAGTTTCATCTTCGGCGAGTTGGAGTTTATTAATTTCCTCATGTTTAACTGTCACCTGTCTGGGTGTAGCCACCTCTGACAGGGTTTCCTTTGGTAGACTGATTGGACTGCTAAACCTGATTGCTTGGCTCTTTTCAAACATCTCAGATCTCTGTAGATGGACCTGAGTTGGTTTGCTGGAATCACGAATGTTAATGAACCCAATGACATCACTGGGGGGATCGGGCTCTGGCCAGGTGGGCAGGTATGCTATTAAGCATGCTTTCTCCAGATTGATAAGTCCTGGGTGGATGGGCACAGTTTCTTGTATGGCTTCTTTACTAGCCCTCCTATGTTTCCTCATCTTTCTATCTGTGACCGTGGTGTTCTCTGGACTTCCTGTATTTTTGGGGCTGTTGTGGTTATCAGATAGGGTGAGGCTGGGGTTGGAGCTGGGATCGCCTAAAGCCAGGGCATATTTTGGGTTATACAGTTTCCTTGCTAAAGTAGCAGATGCAGGAACCACTAAGACTGGTTGTGGGAGGGGCTCTGGTTGAGGTTCAGGGTCCATGGCGATGTGTTGAAGGTCAGTAGGCCTAGAGGTCATGTAGAGTCTGCAAAACAGCTGGTCAAAGGCATCGACTGCCTGGCCTGTGATCACAGTAATGAAATTTCTGTCCAGCCGTGATGACATCCAAGTAAAACTGCACCAAAAAAAAGAAAAAAACAAAGTTATACTCCTTTAACGTCATTGGAAAAAAGAGATGACCTGTTTCTTAAATAGTGCAATCAATCTTTCTTTTACCGAATAGTGGTAAAATATATGGCGTTACGTTATAAAAATATTGGATATATGTCTGTGCCGCCTGTTTTTATTGTGTGTGTTTTTATTTATTTATTTAATAATTTTACATACTGTCATAACCCCCAAAGGGCAATTAGTAGCACACTGTAGTAATCAATTGCCTGCATATATATTAGTGTGTACAGGCCCTGAACACACACACACACAAGGGGCCTGTAAGCATGCAGTGGTAGGTAAAGTGGCGGGAAGCTCCTTCTTGGTGTGCTTTAATGAGAAACTTGTAAAGGGGACGGTGCCATGCTCAAGGGCACCTCGGCAGTGCTCAGGAAGTGAGTTGACACCTCCCACTGTCAGCTCACACTCTGGGTGGCTGGGCGGGAGCGGGAATTGAGCCGCCTATCTTGTAATGGATCCAGGTATTAACATCCAAAGTTACGACATCCTGTCGGAAAATAAATCGTCATCTGGGTATAAAGAGGTCCTTGGTAAACTGCTCTCACTCGCTCAGCATGTAAATAATCACATACTCTACATCAATAAAGAAACAACTTTATGTACAGACATAAAGTTGTTTCTTTATGTCTGTTATGAACAGACATAAAGAAACGATTTAATGTGCAAGATCTGCCAAATTTGCACAATGAAAACCACTTCAAGGTGGTCAGGCTGGTACCGCCATGTTAAATTGACAACATTTAGAAAGTTGGTCAAAACTCAGTGTAGTTCTTTCCATTTAATCCAGAATATAGAAGATGAAATGATTAGGAATATGCCAAAACAGTTTCACATATCTTTTACAATTACTTTTTTTCAGGGAGATTGCAGTTACAATTGGGGCTCAGCGGTAGAGCGGGTCGTCTGATAATAACAAAATCAGCGGTTTGATTCCTGCTCCCGCCCGGCCACCCGGAGTGTGAGCTGAGGAGGTAGAGCAATTGCTTTCACGCATTTCCGCCACTTTTTTGCCATATGTGGCAAAGAAGTGCACTTGTGATGGGATCACGCTGAACAATATTAATGTCAGATCACACTCATGGGTTCTTTCTCTCTATATAAGTTCCATTTTCAACCTATTTGTTTGGAGTGCAGTGAACACAACAAAAAATAGATAGACACAGAGCATTCTTCATTCATGTCTCTGAATGTCATGCTCATAGAAACAAAGACTGGCGCTCGCACTCTTTCACAGTCTTTATCTCTTTCTCGAGCTCTAATTGACATTTTGTATAAAAATGCACTGAACTGACCTGTATGAACCTGAAACAGCCTTATCTCCATCAATGAACATGAATCTGTGTCCCATTCGTCCTCTGACCTTGGTGGAGGACCGGGTATAAAATTCTGTTCCTCCTGTGTAACGTACACGAAGGTGCTGCGAAACACAAACAGCACAGACGTCATACCTCTCCTTAATTATAGTTAGCTTTATTAATTATGATATATATATAAAATAATGATATATATATATATATATATATATATATATATATATATATATATATATATATATATAATTTGCATGACATTAAGTTGTAACACAACTTAAAGAGAACTTAACCAGAAACAGTACTCAAAACTAATATCTAATATAACTAATGTAGGATGTGACTTTAAAGTTCATATCTAACAGTATAAAATAGTTTAAATATATAATTTTTTTGTGCAAGGTATTTTTATTAATTTAAATTAAAAACATTTTAGATGAAATCCACAGCTAATCGAGAGCACAATAAAAGAATAAAAGTTTTTTTTAATTAGAGATTTAATAAAAAACATACAGCCTAAATACGTTCTGCCCTTAAGGAGATTGTTAAACAATTAAAATGGCTTCTGAGTTCTTTCTCATACTATAACCAGTATCATGTTTGGATTCTGATTTATCTCCATCTTTATCTCTGTATTTCCTTGATTTAAATTCTGTAGTATGGATCACATTACTCTTAACAGTCATCTTAACTACCTTTGTTTGATTCCATTTTGCTCATCTTTGTTTGTATCTGTATCAGGGTTAAATGAAATTAAATCCTATGTCCCACAGGGATCACATAATGAAGAAATTAAGTGTTTGTGTTTGTTTTGTGATACTGAGCACATACAACCCCTCCGACTGGCCCAGAGGCGGTGACTGTGCAGCTGAACAGCAATAAATTCAATGAACTGCAGTGTGAACATACCTAGCATTCTTGACGATAAGTCAAAGTCAGAAAAATTCTGTTTTTAACATGAGCCTCTATCATCAGAATTTTTATTATTGTTTTGTTATTACTTGTCACATCCTGGTTCCTTCCTTTATTTACCACGCTTACCAATGAACTTCAACAATACAAAACCTGCATCATAATATTGGAGCTGAATTCTCCGAAGACCACATTTCAAATTTCATTCAGGCATAAAGGCCTTTCGTAATCAGTAGCTTGTTCACTCTTTATCTGTGGTGTCTATGTGGTAAACATAGTCAGCAAATATTACATGTTGCAGTTGTTTACTTGGTGTTCAGTTTGTATTACTCATAAGTTATAACACATATAACTCATAACCATCTAAACTGTAAGTTTAGATGGCATTTATGAGAAATGTGGAACTGCAAAACATTCAACAAGTAATATTACGAAGAATTTATAAAGAAGAATTAATAAATCAAAATGTAGCTGGTTTGTAACCAATCATGTTCATCTACTAGCGTCCTCCTTGAATTAACACACCATTGTTTTAATTAATTCATTTCCTTTGATAGTTTAGGCTTGTCCTGTCCCAGCAATGTGTCTGTCTTACAGTAAAACATTTGTTTCCCGTTCCTTTTCTGCACCACCCTTAAATTTCTCTTTCCATCAGTGCTTTCATTTGACTGGCTGATTAGATAAAGTAAACACAGAAAGTATTTGTCTGGTGAATCAACTACAAACTGAGTAGAAGAGCTGTCCCACAAAATGCTTTACCTCAAAATGTTACCAAACCAAATTTAACTTCTCCTGAGAGTAAGATCCCAGCTATCATGGACAATGTAGATTTGCACACTTGTTTGCTTTACACAAACATTCAGTTCCCCATCTGAGGTCAGTGTATAGTTCTACCTTGTCCAGAAACTCCCTAAACAAGCCACAGATAAGAGGAATCTGGTAACTCTTGTCTATGATCTCACTACCCTCCTCCTATCCTGTCTATCCACTTCTACACCCAACCTCCTTCCTTTTGTCATGCGGTTTACAGAAGAAAAAAAAACCCTCAAGCTTTCATCAAGCTGTTACATGTGTCTTCCATTCCTCTCTCTCTTTACTTGATTCAGTAGGTTTGTCTCCCAAATTGACTATTCACAGCTTTTACTTAGCTAATCACCAATAATACTGACCATAACTGTCACTGGCATGACTGTGCCAACATTAGCTGAAGTGTGACATAGTTATAACAGCAACAGACTTCAATCAAACTGCGAACGGTACTTCAGCTAAGCTGTGTACAGTCTCATTAACACCTCAGTAGGTTGGGATTTCACTTCCATCAATGTCTGATTTCCCCTCACAAAATGATGCAACTTTAGCTACAAAACCATTAAGGTTCACATGGCGTATTCACACCAGCTGAGAATAACCAGGTTTGGCAGGGTGACAGTAGGATGTGCCTCAAAACAATGCACTGGTTCTACAGTTGTTTTTCCTGTCATTTAAATGTTCCAACTTGATTAAAGACTGACAGATCGTGTTTTGGTAACTAACCGAAATAATGTCCAATTAACGGGTTATACAACACTAACTTAGAGAGGTATCACACGTATCAAAATCTGGTGCACAGTTTTGCAATTTGGAACATCTAGAAACACTATCAGAAGGTCAAAGACTCAATCTAGTGAAACCTTTCCTGACTAGGATAGAACATTTTGTCCTAACCGATAATGAACTACAATTGTCTTCTACTTAATCTGGTTGTCGTGACCTATCTTGGTTGAAACTGGAAGGTCAATAAGGATATATTATTTTTGTAACTACAGCCCAGAGAAACAGTCATAAATGTTAATCTTTTCAGCCGCCAGGTCAAAACATTTGCTGCCACAAAAAACAAATATAAAAATAATCAATACCATTAAGGCACAGCCATTATACTTAACATTAGCCCACTGTAAAAAATGAACAAAAAAATAAACGGTCTCACCTTGAGGTGTCCAGCATGCATGTTGGCCCTCTGACACATAGACAGGAAGTGAGGTAGTGCGGTACGTTCTAACAGGATATAGACAGAGATCTTCCTCTTGAAACCAGCGTCTAGCAGGTCTTTAAAGATATCAATGTCTGTGAAGATATCCATCGCCACTGCTATTACCTGGAGGCAAACAAACACAACTTACACTACTGGCAGGTTAAAACTCTTCCACAAATGGATGTACATAATGTAAATGTATGTAAATTAATACGTTTAACAAACGAGCATAAAAGAAAGCTTGAAGTCAGTACTTGCAAATATTAAGACAGCCTTCCTCTTTTTTTTCAAAACAAATAACTTTTAAGTTGTTCAACAGGTTTGAGTGAATGATCACACAAGTTTAGATGTTCACAAGAAAAACCTGTGGACAGTTACTGTCAGAGATTATCACCACTCTCCATTTAGTTCCCAGTATATGACTAATATAACATAAAATGATTCCAGCAAATAAGACTCCCACTGTCAGAGCGAAACTGTTCATCTTGGACCTTCACATAAGTCAAGTGCATGATGTGTAATGATACTGGTTTGTAGGAATGCTCACAAACACACACATGCAAATATTAAACATAACATGCCCCCATATTTCTACAAAAGCAACAGTGTGCAACATTTGTTTTCCCTGATAAAACAGGCCAGTCAATTTGCACTTTACTCTTGATTATCTCTTTTAGTCAGCCGTCTGTACTCTGACCTCATATTTACAGAGGGCCACAATTGCAGTTTGTCAACGTCACGTCTATCCTCTTAAAATGGGTTGAAGATTTTTTGTTAAGCAGAAATTAATGTTTTCATTAAACCGTAGCTGAAGTTTATTACAGTATATATTTGCATGTCGAATTGAAAAATCAAGTCCAATTTAGTTCTATTGTCAAATTTAGCATACATGCCAAGTCTAGTAGAAACCATTAATGGATTTTCAGCTTTTGAAATTTAATTGCCACATGCATTGTCAAAACTATAAACAGCCTAATTTTAGTCACATGACTCATGTCATACAGGCTGGCTTATTGTACAGATGAATGATGACAACGTAGGTATAAAAAAAAGAATTTTCAAGCCTTCTAGTATTCCAATGAGGTTGACATGCATACATGAGCAGTTCCCAGCTCAACACAGGTATGCAGTGATGTCTTGTTTGCAGGCTTATGGAGTGACACTGGACTACTTGTAGCTTAGAGGCCACATATGATTTCATCTTCACGGAAGGGTATTAAGTATATAGTGTCATGGATTTTTAAGTGTTTGTACTTCAATGAGGCTTTGGTCGCATCATTTGAGCTGCACGGTGTTATTTTTGGTTGTTTGTTATAATAGTCTCCGGGCAGAATGCTGCCAGACAACTTTCCCGAGGAGCTCAAAGAAACTTCTACGATAGAAGAAACTTCTCATGACTTTCAATGAGAATAGAGAGAAGGAGATAAAAACTTTATCTTTTTTTTTATCCATGGGTAAACATGCATTTAAACATTCCTCAATTTATATCATACTGCTAACGTTTGCCCGACATACCTTTAACGCCTGCGCAATCATTTTCCTAACAACCTCTTTGATATGCGCCTGACCGTCCAGTGGCGGCTGGGAGTAAACGGTGGTCCGAGTGACCCCCCGGTAAGACTCGCTGTCCGGCCAGCCCAGGTCCATCTGCGGGGTGGACGTGTCTGACAGGTCGGGCCAGTAGTGCAGCGACAGCGGCGGCTCGTCTTCACCGACATTCTCCTGGAAGAGCTCCGCGTCGGGGTCGTAGGGTTCCACCGAGCCGGTGAGAGCCTCTACCTCCGGGTCCGACAGGAAACCCCGTAGGCTGCGAGACTCCAGGTACTTCAGGAACGCCTCGCGACCATCCCGGAGGAGAGCCTCCAGCGCGAGCCGCTGGTCTTCACAGTACAGGAATTCCGGTTTGGACTCGTGAGTCCGCGGGTTCACGTGGTTGTCGTCCAGACACTGTAACTGGGACAGAGCCATGTTCAAGCGCTGGAAGAGAGGCTTAACGAATCCACCAAGATCAATGAAGAGGTCACCCTTCTGAACTCCCCCAAACTTTGAGTAAAAAAAGAAGAAAAAAAAGTCGATTTACGGTGTTTAAATCCCCCTCTTGTGCCTCAAACAGCAAAACAATGTCGGTCCAGACTTTGCTTCATGTTACTATTCTTTGACCTGGTTAACCGGTCACGGCGCTCTACCTTCACTCCAGGTCATTGTTGCTGACTAAAGTGTGAGAGAGAGAGTGTGTATGAACTGCAGCCGCAACCCCCCACCCCCCTACCCCCCGGACAGGTGTGACTGACTGTCAAGCAGAACACCCGCCCACACTCAGGAACGAGCACACCTTGACCACGTGACGTAGACTGCGCGTGCCGCTGCCGCTTGACGATGACTTATCAGCAGAAAACCGGAAACATACTCTACCTAACAATGCGGCGCAGCTTTAGCTGCTTAGTCATCTTTCTGAAAGGTAAACTGAAGCACAGGTTTAGTAAAATCAAAAGCTAGACAGGAAGAGATTAGGATGGGAATCATGGGATCCAGCTGGAGGGATGGGTGTTTGTCCGTCCATCCATCCATCTTCCCCCGCTTCCCCTGTGCTTCATGCTTACCCTCCTCTGAACTTCTAAAATGAAAGCACAACACATTACAACCTTAATTACAAGCAAATTACTGTGACATGATACAGCTGCTAAGATCCCTGTGTTTCTGTGGGATATACTGTAGGTGTGTCATCAAACAATTGTGAGGCATTCATAAGTCACAGTTTACACATTAATGGCAAATAATAATTGCTTCCAATATCATCTGACAATTAGAATCAAACAATCAAGTTAACCCCCCCTGCACTGAGCTAGCATCTCATCCGGGGTGTACCCCATCTCTTGCCCATAGCCATCTAAGATACGCTCCAGCAGACCCGTGACCCACAAGGTGGACAATCGACTGTAGATGAGATGATTATGATTGTGTCTCATCTAAAAGAAAAATGGAATGGATGGATGGATGGATGGATGGATGGATGGATGGATGGATGGATGGATGGATGGATGGATGGATGGATGGATAGATAGATAGATAGATAGATAGATAGATAGATAGATAGATAGATAGATAGATAGATAGATAGATAGATAGATAGATAGATAGATAGAAACATGAATGGATTGATGTATGGATGGGTGAGTTCAAACAGTTGCTAAAGTTGGCAGCTACCCACTTTAGACAGATAGAACACATGGTGGCAGGGCTCTATACACAAAGATTACACAATAATACAGCAAAGAAAACAGTCTAACATGTTATTTTAAAAAATGTTATTGATTTCTGCAAGCAGAAGAGACTTTTTTATAAAGGATACTGAGATTACTGCTTATTTTAATTGCGGTTACATTATCTGCTTACCTGCTGGGCAGGTAAGAGAGCTCAAGCATGTAATTTGCGTCACAGCAAACTAAATGCATTCTAGATAGCCTGTAATTTATTGTGACTGATGCTGTGGCTTCTTGTATCTTGACGTCAGTCGAGTAAGCGGTTCACTGCACGATGAAGCTTTGCATTGTATATTTACAGTACAGTAATTAACTGGTAGCAGATTGGCCATCCTCACAGATTTTCAGTGGCTTTTCATGCAAAGCATTTTATATAAGCTCACCACCATTTCCTCATATATTTAGTGCGTTTTTCACATATCTATCATTAAGTATCCTGTATGTTATTAGGAAAAAAATGACATTATTGTCTCAGTATTACTAAAATGGTAAACTGCAAGTGAAATTTAAGCCAGAGAGATTTTTCATATCAAAGTCTATTTTTCACATCTGTCAGTCTTAAATTACTGCGGTGATATCTGTGGCTGCCAATCATGCTGTTGATATCAGCTGGTTAAATGCGATTTCATATTACCAGGTGGAGGTTGTCTCATCAGTATAGCTCTAGGCATCATTGTACAAAGGCTGAGCAGGTTGTAGCATGTCTGCTAAATTTGTTCCCATACATTTAATTTCTCTTCCCAAGTTTCTCTCCTATTTACAGTCAAGTTTAATGTGGTAGATTATTGTAAAGAATGTTCTCCTAAACTGCTGTTGTAATATTTTATTGAATTATATTTTTTTGTAAATACGCAGTATGTCTTAATTTTGCATGAATACTGTCCAAAATAACAGTTAGATAGATGGATGGATGGATGGATGGGTGGCTAGATATATAGATAGATAGATAGATAGATAGATAGATAGATAGATAGATAGATAGATAGATAGATAGATAGATAGATAGATAGATAGATAGATAGATAGATAGATAGATAGATAGATAGATAGATAGATAGATAGATAGATAGATAGACAGACAGACAGAAAGACAGACAGACAGACAGACAGACAGACAGACAGACAGACAGACAGACAGACAGACAGACAGACAGACAGACAGACAGACAGACAGACAGACAGACAGACAGCTGATGAATTGTTACTCCTGCTTGCAGGCAAAGCCTTATGGTCATAGGCTATTCAGCCCCCTCAAAACTGGTTCAACAGTTTAGTTGTATGACCTTTTAAGACTATCACGGATATCACAATTCACAAACCCTCTCCTGAAGCCTACTTTGAAAATGTCACGTTTTCTCCTTTTTAATTTTATATTTAAAAACAGATATATCATAACTCAATCCATCCATCCATCCATCCATCCATCCATCCATCCATCCGTCCATCCATCTTTTTCAGCCACTTAACCACTTTGGTCACAGGTCTGCAATCTTAGCTGGATACAGGCAAGAGGCAATGACGAAGTCAGGGGTGTATCAGCGCATTACACGGCCACAAATAGACAGACAGACAGACAGACAGACAGACAGACAGACAGACAGACACACACACACACACACACACACACACACACACACACACACACACACACACACACACACACACACACACACACACACACACACACACACACACACACACACACACACACACACACACACACACACACACACACTAACACACACAGACACCCCTTTACCTGTCACACATTCTTAATTTTGTCAAAGTGACAAAAAGGACTAAAAAATGGTAAAACAGCGGTACTATTTCTGGTACACCTTTAACTGATACCCTCCTACTCCTCAGTTGGATGACAGTGGTTTATACACAACTTGTCATTTGCAAGCCAGAGGCAACTCTTGTTAGTAGGAACAAACAAAAAAGTTTCTTCACAAAATTACAGACAAAGGAAGTGATTCATTCCATAGGATTTGAAGAATGTAGCCTTCATGATGTCATGATAAACATCACATCCCATGAAGGAAGCAGTGCAGCATTCCTCACATAGCATCACAACACTGGTGTCTGCATCATGAGTGAATCCATCACCAGCTCAGGTCCTGTTTGGTTGCACACTCACAAAGTCTCAAACAGCCTTCAGTGCTCTTTGTGACAAAGGTTACACACAAATAAGATCTCACCAGGATGAGAGAACAGTTAAAATCTGACAACAAAATCAGTAATTTAGACAGACTCCAATATTAATACCGATTGTGTATTCGGGGCTGCTGTAAACAGTTACTTATTTACAGAATAAGCTGATATAGTCATTTTTAGTACATAACTTAAAAGTAAGATCAACAGGTCTTAGAAGACAATTTGCATCTGTAATACAGAACAGTGTTAAAACTTGAAAGTGTGGATACACCGCATTTTTGAATAAAGCCTTGAATAATTCATCTTTGTGTCACTGTTTCAAGCCTAATATATCTCTTACAGCTTAAGTGCTCTTCAATTTGTGTACCATGTCAGACAAAAATGTTCAAAAGCAATTGAGCAATAATATCCAAGCCTTGAGTTCAAAGAGGTTAAATGCATCACTTTATTTAAATGATTTGTCATTACAGGTTCAGGAAGACCAATTTTTTACTATTGATCACATAAAGTGTGGTTTTTCAAACTCAGTTGAAAAAAATCCCAGAATCTTTTAAAGACATTTTTAAAATTGTTCTTGTAAATATATGCATTTGAAGATTTCAAATGAGGAACAATAAATACATAGAAACAAACAAATCTATAAATTGAATTTAACGTACAGTATTACATTTTAAGCTGTGCATTTTAAACAAAGCGTCGTCCGGGCAGCGTTGCTGGCTGCTTTAACACAACTCTCCTTCACTGGACCTCAGAGGAAGGGGTTGACAACACACACAGCTGATGGGTTTCCCAGAGCGTTCTTGTATGCAACCATATCTACCGTATGTTCCTCTTTCACACACACACACACACACACACACACACACACACACACACACACACACACACACACACACACACACACACACACACACACACACACACACACACACACACACACACACACACACACACGCACACACCACTTCCTTACTAATACAAACATACTTGTATACAGCATACACATAAAATTTACAGGTCTACATGTGGTCAGACAAACATTTTACAAATAAACCCCTGCAGACACCCACCTGCCCCAGAGATAATCTCCTGTGTCAGCCGCTTGTCTGACCTGAACACTGACCACACAGTCATGTCTCTGCTCTCCTCGCTTAATGTCGTCATCAGAACTGTGCAAAAATTAGTGAGCAAATCTTGACTCATCTGCAACACAGAAAAGCTTGCCCTTCATCAAAAGCCTCTTGGGCTTCACGCAGTCTGTTTTGTTGTTTTTTTTGCTTTCAGATTAGTGTGTATACTGCTTTTGTTCACCCTGAACTGGTGCAGGTATTCTGTAATAAACAGTTAAGATTGGGAGTGTGTTTGTGTGTGCAAGTATGAATGTGTGTTTCCAGTGTGTAGGTCCATATCTTCATAGATTTTGTACATGTTTAAAGGGAAGTTTAATTCAAGGTTCAGGTGGAAGTAATTGATGTGCCTTTAGCAATTGATTGGACAGAACTTGTCATAAGCAAGTGGGAAGGGAAATGGGAGGAGTCTGTAGCATAATGAGCACTTCACCTGCAGCTCATCCGTTATCGTCTCCAAAAATAAATGGGCAAGTGCAAAGCAGAGGAGCAGCGTGAAGATGGGGTTAAGACGGCTCAGTGGTGAGCCTGTGGAGTTGTGTGTTTACGTATCAGGTCACTGGCAATGGTAAATAGGCTGGACGTACTCAGGGGGGAAGTATCCCACATGTCCATGGCAACGGCCCCTCCAACGGAGTGAGTCAGAGCAGTCGAGGAGTTCAATGACATCACCACGCAGGAAACGTAGCTGGGTGGGGTGGTGAGGGGTGAAGTCGAAGAGAGCGTGGGCATGGTGGGGACGCTGTGATGGGAAGAATGAAGGACAGAAGGATGGAGTAAGTCAGACTTTGCTTCACAACATTTGACGGATTTACGGCTACAGGTAAAGGCTACAGGAAGTGCAAATACAAAAAAGACATACAGAAAATATAAGTACAGCTTCTGGCGGTTAGCCTAGTTCTTCACAAACACAAGTGGCTGAGATCATTTCAAACAGAGTCGAACTATCAGGTTTCCAGCTAAGCTAACCACCCATTTGCTTTAGATTCATATTTACTGGACAGATATCCACTCTGTTATCGATCTTCTCATCTAAGTCTCATGCAAAAAGAAAATCCTTTTTTTTTAATGTTGAAACAGCTCTGAAAGTGAAAATAAACATTTAATCTGTTTCATCTAAATTGAAAAAGTAACTTAAATCAGTTTTATTTCATTTTCTCACATTCATTCAACTTTAATGTGCTTGTTATACATATCCTCTGTGTTGAATTAAATCAACTGTACTTGTAGGAACAGTTTAAAGACATTTTGCATCTCATCTAGGAAGCTTCTTCATTTCTAAACACTTGGTTGAAAGTTCCAGGTATTTTTTGAGTGGTTGATTGTTAAGTCAACATGACAGTTACTGATAGTTGTGTTGTTTGCTTCGCACAGTTATGCAACCATTATCCAAACAACCAGATGACTCCTTCCTCATGGAATAAAGAGACTACAGCACATACTGTAGGTAAAACCTGTGACTTAATTTCAACAAATATCACGTTAGATCGGCTTTAATATGTTTGAGGTACAAACTTACTTCCAACAGATACACCTCTCTTACTACCCTGCACACATCTACAAGATAACATTTTTTTTGGAGATTTGAAGTTCTGTGTGTATTGTGTTTATTATGTTTGAAGTGTAAAATTTCTAGATTTAGACTTTAAAGGCAGCTCTAATAATCCTAGATAGATTTTTAAATATATTTACTGTATAGTTATTAGTTTTACATACGTTGAACCAGATTAAGGCAGGTCTGATCCAGACAACAGTGTATAAACTGAATAATATAAACTCAAAACAAAAAAAATTGATAGTGACCTAGAACAGACTGCAGTTTTATCTGGATCATTTCAGTTTGCTCTGTCTCGCAATGTTACATGAAGTCCAATGGACAGAATTTGCTTTTGCTTTGTTGATCTCACTCAGACTGATTTAAAGGAATATTTTCTTTTTCTGGACTTTACCTTCTGACCAAGCAAACAATGATAACAATTAAACATTAAATGAAAAACTACTGCCTACAGTCTACATGTTGTCTGAATAACATAAGCTACATGCCTTAACATTTAATTTTCACAATTATATTCATACCTTTTTTAATTTGTATGTTTCTCCCTGTTTGCAGTCTCTATGCTGATCTTAATAAAAGTAGCTGCAGGTTCTTTTTCTTGTCTTTTGAGACAAGAGAGGGATATCAATGTTCTCATCTGAAGCTCCTCTATAATCTAAAGTGACATCACCTGCAGAAAGTGATGTCTGAACATGTGAGCTGACAGACAGACTAGACAAACAGGTTGATAGACAAATAAGTCAGGTTGATGTGCATTTGGGAGGGTGCATCTAAAAGTTTGACTTACTTTCAATGTGGACTTTAAATAAAGTGTTTACATTCACATAATGACTGTCTTATACTTTTGTTGTGAGATTATGTCTTGGATCATTAATTTGAGTCCAGTTAAATATGTGAAGATAATGATACGTACAGTAGTGACTGAGACTGTCAGAGCACTCTTTTGTAGTCTGAACAGCCACATAAAACCACAACCACATAAAATCCAATTTTTGCAAGACAGATTGAAACAACTTTCGAGAGGTAGTTTCAAATCACATTTGGACAGATGGACAGTTTTGACTGTGATGTCATTCGACGCGGCCCAAGTGCATGTACAAATTTCAGTGGAGAAACAGTTCAAGAAAGAAACTCTTATTTTAAAGGCATATCCTCAAATAAAAATCCATTAAAAATCATAAATTCACTTCCCACATACTGAAATTCATCGTGTAACCATAGAAACAAACAAAAAAAAGATGTAATAAAAGTTTCCTCGCAACAAATGGAGTCACTTTAGTACTTGGTTCTATGCTGAAAGCTATGTGGAAAAAATATTTTTGCAGTTATTGAGTTATACAGTACTACGGAAACAAAACATGAAAGATGGATGAAACCAAATAAATTTCAAAAATGCTTTTGTGGAAGTCAATAAATAGAGTATGACAGGGAGACAGGAAAGTTCAGACTGATGTGTGTGAGATCGAGATAAAAGTGAAGATCTATACACACATTCACACCAACTAAAAACAACAAGTTGTAAAATCAGAATGTTTGATAGGGACTCATGAAAGATTTTCTGTTTTCTCTGTCTCACTGTGTTTTTCTTTGAGTGCACAAAAGTAGCGTTCTTCTCTATGCCTGATAGCTGACCTCGTCTGATCTCTGTTGACTGTTCAAGTAAAAGTACTTTAAGGGCGGTAGAATAGAAGAGGCTATTTTAAGGCCAGCATCTTGAACTTGCCTAACCTCTTTTATCCGTCAGCTGCATTCCCACAGAAAAAAGTAAAATGATATAAACTGGGAGGGAACAGAGAAACTGGAAGGAATAACAATATTGTTATTGTGTGTGTGTGTGTGTGTGTGTGTGTGTGTGTGTGTGTGTGTGTGTGTGTGTGTGTGTGTGTGTGTGTGTGTGTGTGTGTGTGTGTGTGTGTGTGTGTGTGCGCGTACGTGCGTGCGTACGCGCGTGTGTGTGTGTTGCAACTCTGAGCTTTGAAATATTTGGACCAAGACTTGGACTTAGTGGCATCCAGGGAGAGACTGGATCACAGACAAGCCTGTACTAGACAGACAGTTTAGGGATTAAGATCTCTCATTCTCATTAATCTGTCAAATCCTCAGGACAAGAAAAAAATGTCTTTTTATCATATTTGGTGTACTTAAACTTTTTTGGAGCCAAAATGTGTGACAATAAAATTACAAAAACATGTTTCTGTGTAAGGACAGCACAGTGGCACAGAGGGTAGCACTGTCATCTCACAAAAAAGATCTTTTGTTCAATTCCTTTCTGTGTGGAGTTTCCATGTTCTCCCCAAGTCAACATGGGTTTACTTCGGGATTCCTGGCTTCCTCCCAACTCCAGAAACTTTCAGAGGTGAATTGTTTATTTTAAATTGTCCATTGGTGTGAGTGTGTGCGTGATTCGTTGTTTGGATATGTGTGGCCCCATGATGCGCTGGCGATGTGTTTGGGATGTACTCCACTTCTCACTCCAGCAATACTTTTGACCTTGATGAGACTGTTATGGTCCTCTCGTCTACAAGAAAATGAATGCATGAACGGATGTTTCTGTTTACAGCTGTTTTGAGAGTACAACTGGAAAAAGTAAAACACAGCACACATTTGTGTGAGCCACTGCCGCGGGTCATGGTGTTGCTGGAGCCTATCCCAGCGGACCCAGGCAGGGTGCATTCTGGATGCGACGCCGGTGCACCACAGAGGTAAAAAAAATTCAACCCACTGACACACAGTTTTGTGCATTCAGTGTTGGTGAACTGGGGCAGGGTGAAAACTCTATTCATGCAAAGGAGAACCAAAAGAGCTCACAAAAAGGGTTCAGGCTCCTAAGCCTGAACAAGTTGTGTTATCTGTAGAAATGACGAGTGCGCATTTTTCTGACAAGACAAAGTCAAGCACAGATGGTAACACATTTTTTTAGAAGATGTTTTGATCTGGCCAGTCAGTGGACCCAAACTCCATAGAGACTATATGGATAAATGTCAAGAACAAACTTGTTGTCAGAGGTTCTGGGGACACTAATGAGTTGAGGGAGGGGGAGATGAATGAAACAACACCAAGGCAACAATTTCATTGTTTCACTGATCTCGTCTAGACTTCCTTAGTTATCATGTTTGTACATCCTGCCTGTATTTTATGAGTGTTAGGTAGAGTGTTAGGGAGCGTATTGATGCCAGCCTCTGATTATCCAGTGAGCATGCAAGTGCAGTCTTGCATCGCCTACATTTTTCTGTTTCAGTGTGTGATGGCACAAGGACACCCAACCCCCCCCCCCCCATTAATCAACGATTTGTATATATAGTCCACCCCCCTGTCTGTTGCACTCTGCAGCCCAGTTGTTGTCAGCCTCTCCAGGACTGACATGGGGACAATGATTTAGCATCATAAATGGACAACTTTATACTAGACGTATACATATTGTTTACAAATTGCAGTTTATCAAAAATGTATATATTTTTTGCATTAACAAGCCTTGAATTTGAGGTGAAAGCTTCCAGATACAATGACATGAGGGATCTGATGAGGAGAAGACCTCGGAAAAAAATCTTTCCATCCTGCTTTGGCGAGATAAGCTGCAATTGAGGGCTGTGTAATGAGCTGATGCACGAACAGATTAAGCTGGTCCTGGACAGATTTAACATTACATCTGTGGAAATAATCTCTATATAATCAAAAACAAGGGGAAACAATGATCATGCAGTGGTGTCAGAAAAAGTCGGGAAATTAATGACAGAGTTACCAGTGAGTACCAAGCTTACATTATTTCACATGAAACATTTAGAGTGTATAGATTATAGTTAACATGATGTCTCTCCCAGGATGTTTTCATGCATTCATTTAATAATCTAAGGGTCAAAAGACAACAACAGAGAACTAGTTTTTCCTTGTGCATTTGTGCTTTTAGTGTCTCTGCTTTGCACTTCTGTGACAGGAGAATACAAAATGGAGTGCTGGTAACTGAAGAAGTGGGTGCACAATTAATATTTTAGATGTGCATGGAGCATACACAACACGGTTACAAAGGCAGCAATTTAGGTACAGTTCACAAGACAGGGAAAGGGTTGTTGCAACTTGCAATTATATTGTCTTGTTATCTCTGATGACTTCTTTTTAGAAAGTGAAACCTTAACGGAGTTAAGACTGAGTCTTATGGTTGTGAAAATAGAATGAGGCTGTGTTTATGCTGGAGGCCAGACAAAGTCCCCCCCAGGGTACAAAGACCAGGTGACCGTGTGTAAATATAAAGTGACAAAAAGGACAGTTTTGACCAAAGCGAAAAATTTAAAATTTTATATTTCTCCTTTGCTTCTAACTTCAACCTGGCGAACGCTAACAGTCTAAGTCTGATCAAATGAGCTGCAGATGAAAAACAAATTTAATGACAAAAAGGAAGAACGGCGACCACGTGATCTTGACTCTTTGCTCTGTGGATGAAGAAAAATACAAAAAAAAAGAATACAAATAAATTAAAATGCATTATTTGAGCTTTTAAATAAATTGTAACGCACAGAAACAACGCTCGCCTATCATTAAAAAACTGAGTAAATTCAAAATGGAAATGAGCTGGTGATAGTCATTGACACAGTTGTAGATATCAAAATGTGAATCTTAACTTGTAGTGTGATCTTGTGACATAATCAAATACAACTTCTTACACATGAAGAGAAGGTTTTCATTGAGCTGTTTGCACAGTGCTTCAGATCCTCCCTTGTTGCTGAATCATTAAATATTGGTATCTTTGGAAAAGACAACAGGACATGTACAATTTAGGCCATAACAACCACATGGAAGCAGTGAACAAGGCTACAAATATTTAATTGTGGTGAAGCCTCTCTGACCTTTCATGACATGCCAAACTCACCAGCCTTTCCTGTGTGGTGGGTTATATTGCAGATAAATAGTAGTTTAAGTACAAGCACAGAGCAATACAGTGACCTATAAGAAAGGTCACAGCCCAATGACAAGTTTGAATTACGTAAAAGCATCTTTTTGTCAATCGTCCGTTTTAGTTGATTGACTGGTTCCAAAGTTTAATATTTTCAGCCTGGCAATGGAAATATTGCTGTTTTCAGTCATAAAACATATTTATGATTGAATGGCCGTATGGAAACAGGAGTCGCCTTGCACACAACCCTTATTAAACCTTGACATCAGTTCAGAGAAGCAAAGTAACCTCCAACCACATTTTTCAGACCTGGGGCAGAATTGCATAGATTACCATATATTGCTCCAATAAACACATTCCTCATGAGACAGCATCAGTTCTGACCTGGAGGATGTGATGAAAAATATCAAATAAGATAAAAGTTGGAAATAGAATTAAATACTTATCATAAATGTGTTCTTTTATATATTTAGAAAGTTGCCTGTGGGTCTGAGAAGATTGTAATTTCATCTGTGCTGTATATCGTGCATATATGGTACATTTGACAATAAAGCTGACTATGACTATTGGTCTAGCTAAAGGTACAGAACTGGCTGCTATATCTGGGCTATTACTGCAACATGAATTCTGGGATTGTTTTGTGTACTTCATTTTTTAATTAGTCAAATATGTTTCATTAACTTTATGTGACTTGTTCTGACAATCTTTTTTTTAAAATTACATTTCAAATCAATACATTTTAAAACAACATAAAAAGCTTCTTGCACATTTAGCTGTGATTGTTACAGCTGAAATATGAAATCAGACAAAGGTTAAATGCAGATGAATACATAAACCCTGGATTAATGTCTGCAGCAGCTGTGAGGATGTTGGTGGAGGAAGCTGAGAGAATTAAAGTTGATCAAATAATGTCCAAACAGTTATGCTAAAAAATATGTTTTAAATAAATAGATCATCACTCTAAACTGACGAGAAATAGTTCTAAAGTTGAAGAAGCATAAACCGTCTGTTGTTTCATTGATGTGTTTTACAAAAGTAATTAATAGAGCAGGAAAAAGAATGGAGCATCTGTTTGAATTGTGTGTGTTTCAGTGTTAAAATTTTTATTCATCTTGACTACTCCAGCATTAACAGCAGATGAGTACAGTACATCTACCTAGTGACAGTAGAGGAGACCATGTTTAGGATGACAGTCATGACTGATCATTTCAACAGTCATTGTTCTACTATAACTGCCGAGGTCACCAGATGTTGGTGGTGCAGCTATGTCAACCAGTTTATCAATCCTAGAAAAGGAGGCTCTCATAAAACTGAATCACTAACAGAGATCTGGTGTTTTCACACGTTAGTCGCATTAAGGTGATTTAGTGTGACAGTATTTAGGTCATATGATCTTCTATCTACCACGGGACTGCTATCTCACTTTTAATCAGCATTCCAAAACCCTGAGGCTAAATTCTTAATGCGAACCTACACCAGCTGCGTTTGTTGAGAGGACTGAACATAATGTGCATCTTCCCCTGTGATTTCAGAACATGCATAAAACTGTTACAGTGTGGGGCAGGTTGTCACACAGCAAGAACAATTTGTGTAAAAGGAAAACTTATTTTTAGGATCTGTGCCTGTCATCCTCATCAGATTTGATGCTCCACCAGGTGAAATCCTGCAGCAACTGGATGACTGTTCAGCAAAGATTGTCCAAATAAATAAAGATATCCATCTGATTGATGAATCACATTGCAGGAAAGAGAAGTTGACGAAAGTAATCCATTACACAACTGCATGTACATGAGGACAGAGGGTGAGAAGAGCTGACGGCATCTGAAGCTCACAAAAAATCAGTCAATGTCTCTTCAAAGGAGATTCTCACAGGCTTATAAAGTCAACACAGTTAATTTTAGTAATGAATTTATTTCACATACACATTAAAATGCATGAGAAAATATCAGCTAATGTATATTTATCTTTAATGGTGAGTGATTTTTGGGTCTATTCATATGAGTTCAGAATAAGAAAAAAAACAGCATTTGCTTGAAAATGCTTTAAAAACAACTTTTGGACACAGTAGAATGGATGTGAATGTGTGTTATTTCCTTCCTCAGTTTAGCTCTATTAACAGCACTGACTCATTGGGCACTGAATTCATTTCCCTACTGATCACCTCAGAAATAGCCCAGAGCTGCAGTGTAGGGCTATCAGCTCAGCACGATGCCACATACCATCATCTGTTAGTTTTAACATGAGCTGAGTCAGACAAGTCGGAACTGGTACCAGTGGGCCAAAAGCAGCATCTAAACATAGAATCTTAAATATGTTAAAGATTCATTCTTATTTGCTTAAAGACCTACCAATATGCAAAAAACCCCCCACATTTAGATTAATCAATCAATCAAATAAAAGAATGAATAAAAAATACTCATGTGAATTAAGTGGAGCAATAAAATCAATAAAGCCAATCAATAAACCTACTGTTGAACAATCTAACAAAACATAAATAAATAATAAAGATTTATTCCTAATTGAAGGTCACATTCTTTCTCCATTTAATATTTAATAATATCAAAAATACTGAGATGACATGGTCATAGAGCAAGGACCGACGTAATAGTGAGATTACTTGGGAAAGCAAGCAAGCAAACGTGTTCCTTCATGAACTGGTCTCCCAGAAAACCCGTGAGTGTGTGAACCAAATACCCAAAAACGGAGGAGACTCATGCATCCGTATGGAGAACTAACTTGAAAATACATAGAAGCATATAAAAGCAAAGTGCCATATGACATGGAATATTTTCATTAATGAACAAATTTAATATTGTATAACAACTGGTTGATGATATTCTTGGATACACCATTCAGGTAATTAATGTCTGTCTTGGACAAATTAAAGTCAGAGTCGTTTCTCCTTGTAAGTAAGCTCCTTGACATTATATATTTTCTGAAATGGTTATGTCAGTGTATTCCTGTAGCAAAATTCTCTATTGTATGCTGAACATGAATCCCTCACAGTCGTGTGCACACCTGTGCAACCCCCAAACACACATCTGTTCGGTATGGCTCATGCCTCGACCCTCCACCAAGTATAATGTAATTAGCTGAGTGGTTTTGGGGTAATTAGAATTAAGATTGAAAAATACCTTGGATCCACCAAGTTGTACAGATTTAGATCTAAATTATTTTGTCCTTTATCCTCTAGCTTCACCCAGCTTTTATTCAATCCTACCAGTCACACAGTACATAAAGAAATGACAAAAAAACGACAACAAATGCAAACTACTTAATGTAAAAGCTGCCAACTGCAAACAAAATATCCCACCCAAAAATATCTCACTAACTTTCTCTTATCTTGACTTAATCTCGTGCTGGATGCTCTGCTCTGCTCCCTAATGGACGGCGGTCTGCTCTCAGGTTCCCTGCTCTAGAAGTGAATAGGAAGTGATGGGTATTAGCAGTTGACTGGTGTTCAAGTGGAACGAACATACTGTCGTATCAGGATTGCTGTAGTTCACATCAGTCCTCTATGGCTCACTTGCCACTCCCAGAAATACTTAGCATGCAATGTGATCCTGTCTAACCTCACAGTAGCAACAAGAGCTACTCCCACTGTGACACCATAATCATACCAGTCTTTTACGCTAAAACACCTTGTTACACTAAATGTAATTTCAGCTGTGTTTGCTTCATAAATCTACATGTTAATATCTTCAACAAATTGACTTGGTGCAATTCAAGTGCCCTTTTTCCCTTTGGAAAGAGTTGAAACTTAAAAGGCGATAAATGAATGACATAGATGGGAGTGAAACCATCAACCCATTGAATCCATTACACTCCCTCTGGCTGGGTGCCGAAGAAGACTGATTGGTTTCTTCTTCAAACCGGTGGCAGTTCCGTCATCTTTTATTACAATCTGTTCCTACATCAAACCCTGCTGGTGCAGTAACCCGCATATGAAGTCTCCCCTTAGCTGTCAGCACCATTCAAAAAAACTGTTGATGCCTCCAGTTGCAGCAGTGTGAAATCCGTACACCTGGGTACTGTGTGTTTGTTTAAAAAAAAAAAAAAAAGGGAAGTGATTCTTCAATGTATCTGCTTCCTGATAATTTATAAATCCCTGGTTGCTGAGATAGAAGACAAAAAAGTGGTATCAGGAGCAGATTTGTTTTAAAGGTTTTAAAAAGGATATTGAAATTGACATTGCAAGAGAAATAGAACTACATGGATGTGAGGAGTTTAGATGAGAGTTGAAAATGTAAAAAAAAAAAAAATAAGAATAACTTTTTATCTCGATTCAAAGATTTACTGAAGTCTAAGTGAGAATTATAACTGTTTCCGCAGTTCTATCATTCTGTGATCTCTAGCTAATTGTAGTTGTTTTTTATTTGTTTTACTATAATTACACACACAAAAAAATAATACAAATTTTTTATAAAAGGTACTTTTTTTCCCAATAAAATTGTCCATGAATGAGATTCTTGTGCCTCTTATTTTAGGATTATTGTTGGATGTCAGAAACAAACTGGGGTGTTAGATGCTCACCCTGGCAAAGTGCTCGGGGTCCCTCAGAAAGACAGTTCTCTCCTTTGCGATGCTGTTACAGTGGTAGAACTCCACCAGCTCATTCAGCGAGGAGAACAGCTCGTCCCACACGTAGTACTGTCCACAGCGATCCTGCAGCACTTTGAAATGCTGGACATGGTCCCCATAACTGTAAACAAACAGACAGAAGTTTAAATAAAGTTTTAAAAAAATCTGGTTGGATTAATATGAATTAATGCCAGTCATTGATTTTAAATATAAGCTTTTTAACCACTGTAATAAATTCAGTCCAGTTGAAACTAGAGTGTGTATAATGAATATGTGTATAATGAACTAACACAGCACGTATAGTGAAGAACCTGGAAAATGGAGATGATACAAAGACATAGCAACAGCAGAAGTATACATGAACATGCTCATTTAGTCACTAATTTGAAGAATTGTGACCAACAATTCAACGATGATCATTTGAAATAAAAAACGGACAGTTGTACACACAAACATGCAAATCTGATTGTCAGTTAAATTACTGTAGTGCATATGTCTGTTACTCTGAAAGAAAATCATGGAAGGATAGAAAATGAATCGTGTTATACAGATTTGTGGTTGCAGAAATTGTTTTACTGTTGATTTTGCAACATTTTGAGTCAGATTTAGCTGAATACAGGCTTGCACAGTCTCTACCAAAATATAATGAGTGACGTAAGTATTTGAGTTCAGGTGAAAAATCAATTTAAAAATTGAAGCATGAACAGCACCAACTAAAATAACCACAGTGTTCGAGTACATCCCTTGTTGTTATGATTAGAAGAGTTTGGCCAGCATCCTGCTATTTGCCGTCCTGCTCTGTGGTGGTTGCTTAGTAACTTGCCAGCTTATCTTTAGAAATCTGGACATCTCACCATGATTGTGCTGTTATATAACTGCATCTAATATGCAGCGGAAGTCAATCCATCTCCCCCATATTTCTAAACACATCATACAGATGTAGGTGTATTATTCTGGTATGTTTGATTCTTCATTTAAAAAGCCTTTCCTGTAGCATTTGGGCTTCAGCCTTAGTGTGACCACTGGTCTGATCTCAGGAAAGTAAATGAGCTCCAGTTTCTCTCAGCCAGAATCCCTTTCTCTATTGAGCTCCATGAACAAGAAGGACTGACTCCCTGATGACTGGATGGCATTCAGCTGCACCTTCATTGCTTTCTTCTTTCTTTTCCTTCTCCATTTTCCCCTGCGTGTCCTAATTTCTCATCTCACTCACTCTCCTAAACATGATGCAACTTCAAAGAAGTGTGAGAAGTTAAGGGTGCTTTTTTTTTTAAATCATCCAAATTTTAAGTATATTTGACTATATAATTGTGCTTTTGAAGCCTTTATAAATGAACACATTCTGTCTGTAGTGCTATCTGCCTTTTTTTCCGTTTGCTTTGGGCCTCTATTACTTTCCACTATTATCTGCCCTCTTCCTTACTTTCTCTCCCCTTCTCAATTCTTCTTATCTGCTCCGCTATGTTTCCATCATTTCTCTTGATTCAGCCCTATCCATTCAGAACACACACGCACGCACGCACGCACGCACGCACGCACGCACACACACACACACACACACACACACACACACCCACACACACACACACAAAACAACTGATCTCTATCAGCCCCACCAGTAACCCTGGTTAGTGATGCCCTCTGCTGCACCCTGGTGGTTGGGCTGTGCTACTGCCACCAGTTGTGAGGCAGCACCAGTCCCCCAATCTAAAAAAGAAAAAGTAGTTTTACTACACCTAAAAATACCTGCTCTTTGTTCAAGCAGAGGATAAGGTCAAAAATGCACATACACAATGTTGGCATAAACAACACACAACAGAATGCTGCTTTATGGAATATTGTTTTTTTAAAGGACAGTTAGGAATTTTCTACACACTACTCAAACAGTATGTTTTGACAAACAAATTCCTTTCAATACATGAAGAAACCGCATTGAAAGGCTCGTGATTATACACTACTAGATGTGATAAGCCTTGATCATGCAAGACATACAAGGAAAAAAGTAAAACCTTCAGATGAAAAACTTCTGCCATATCCTCGATACTATTACCCGCAAATACTTTTTACATGATTTCATGTAAAAAGAAAAAAAAAGAAAAACATTTCATCTTGAATTTTGCAGTGTAATTGAATATGTTGAGATTCATCCAACTGTGAATAAATCTACTCGAATATGTCACCAAAGTATCTCCAATTAGTTGGGGAAACGACGGAATCTCATTACATTTTTATTGCAGATTTGCTCTGTGATGCAAAACCCTTGCATACATAGAGATAAAGAAAAAACAAGCAAAGCTAATTCACTTGTCTTCTGGGTCATAAGAAGAGTGGAATAAAGAGACTGTACTTCTATGATCTATATTTGACATTTCCTCACACAGAAGAGGAAACAAAACAGCTGTAGCTATCAGTATGAGGTGATGTCATGATGTTCCATATTAATTATTACTCTTATTATTACAGACACAGACAGCATCTGTCTTCACTTCATCACACACAACACACACACATGCACACACAGAGAGAGAGAGAGAGAGAGAGAGAGAGAGAGAGAGAGAGAGAGAGAGAGACAGAGACAGAGACAGAGAGAGAGAGAGAGAGAGAGAGAGAGAGAGAGAGAGAGAGACCTCAGTTTCCTCTTGCCCTCTCATCTCCTTGATCCCATGTAATTAAGGCCCACAGCGATGGAGAGATTATTTTCGTTTTCCAAGTAATAGGGAATGAGAGAGAGAGAGAGAAAGAGAGATTAAAAGATAATGAGAGTAAGACAGATTGAGAGAGAAAATCATACAGATGTAGAGATAACATCGACATGACTGGGGTGGGTCTCATCAACAACAACGATGAGACAGCCTACAGAAATGAGGTGAGCCGCCTGGCTATGTGGTGCAAGGACAGCAATCTCCATTTGAATGTGGAGAGGACAAAGGGGATTGTTGTGGACTTCCGGAGAGCACGCACCCAGCATGCTCCACTAACCATCGATGAGGGTGCAGTGGAAAGGGTCATTAGCACCAAGTTCCTGGGTGTGTACATATCCGAGGACCTGTCCTGGGGCCACAACACCGTATAACTGGCCAAAAAAGCCCAACAGCAGCTCTACTTCCTCCACAAACCAAGGAGAGCAAGAGCCTCACACCCCATCATGCTCACCTTCTACAGAGGCACCATCGAGAGCATCCTGACCAGCTGCATCACCGTGTGGTACGGCGCCTGCACCGTTTCGTGCCGCAAGACCCTGCAGTGCATCGTGAGAGCAGCTGAAAAGATCACTGGTGTCTCTCTCCCTTCCCTCACAGACATTTATTAAACCCGCCTCACCCGCAAAGCCATCAGCTATGCAGGTGAGGTGGGTGATCCCACCCACCCCTCTCACAGCCTTTTCAGCTGCTGCCATCAGGTAGGAGACGGCAGAGTCTGCAGGTCAAAACCAGCAGGCTCAAGGACAGTTTCTTTCACCAGGTGGTCAGGAGGCTCAACTCCCTCTCCGCTCTGCCCCTTGCCACAGCCTTGAACCCTACCCTCACCCTGCCCTGCCCCCCAGCACCTAACTACCTCTCTCTCTCCTACGTCAACTCGGGGGACTGTGCACATGTCACTTCCCCGACAGGATTAGAGAGTTTATAGAAGTGTTTACTGTCCCTTTGTGTCTCATCTTTTATTTTGTGCTGCACTGCCTGAGTTGTACTGCCTGTGTTGTACTTGACTGCAATATGACTGCTGTATGTCGTGCATACTGTACAAGGTACATTTGACAATAAAGATGACTTGACTTGACCAGAGAGAGAGAGAGAGAGAGAGAGAGAGAAGAGAGAGAGGGAGAGAGATTCACCTCAAATGAAGAGAGAAGTTATTTTTAAAAATTTTAATCTGCACCAGCACAATTCAAGTTGCATCAGTGTCATCTGAGCATCTTTCTCTCCATTTTTATCCCTTGCTCTGTCTCTCATCCTGCCAACTCCCCCTTCTGTAATCTGCTGTTGGTTTTCTAAACCACTGCAGATGTTTGGAATAGTTCGTAGTCACCTCAAGCTGTCAATTTAACTCAGCAAACTGTGAGTGCGTCAGTAACTGACGGCCGTGTCGAGGAGCTATCAGAGTGTGCGTCATTCCCATCCTGCAAATCACAGATTGCATCAGACTTTACATGCTCGGTTCAGTGTGTGTCTGTTGGTATGGGTTTTTGGTTTGTGTGTCACAATCTGAGCACAGTGGTAATGAGTGTGTGCATGCGTGTCAACCAAGCATGTAAGCCGTGAGAGTTAAGCCCCTCCTGCAGCATCAATAAAGCATCACCTCCACCTGTTTCGATAGATGGATTAGGAGTGCGTGTGTTTGTGCGTGTGTGTGTGTGCGTGTCTGTAAAATGTTGGACGGATACGAGATGAGAAAAAACAGCGTCCTCTCAAGTCAGCTGATCATAAACAGAAAATATTGATTGTATTGAATGTTAAAAGCAGAAATAAAAGAGAACTTCCACACACAGCTTCTAGTTTCAGCTCCTGAATTTAAAGCATGGAATCCAAGAAATAAGGGCTAACAGATGTAACAGAGTTTTGACTGCAAAAACTAAAGATTTTCATGGAGGAAATGTTATAATCCATGTAGCTATATCTTCAGCCAAAGTGCCACAGGTTTTCTAGCTAAGTAAATGTAGATTAACAAACCCTTCAGGTAGTGTGAAGCTTCGCAGGTAAATGTTTACTATAAACTTGGACAAAAAACACATTTAAATTCAGCTTACTGATGAACTCTTCTGCCTTACTTAGCTAGTCCAACTGGCTGTACAAGTTCAGACTACCTAAATCAGGAATACCCACTATAGAATGCCAGCTAGCCCAACAAATACTGGCATATTTAATATTTGGTATCAACCTTACCCTGTAAAAACAGCGTTTACGCCTTGATTTGACTTGTTAAAGGAATAGCTTGACAGTTTAAGGGTGAAGCTTAGCTTAACACAACTAGAAGTAAGGGAAAGAACTACTTTGGCTTTGTTCAAAGGCAACAAAAAACACCCACCAGCAACGCTTTGAGGCTCAGGAGGGTTCAGCATGTTCAAAAATAGAAATGAAGTGACTCCTTTCAAAAAAACACTTTTTTTTACATGAAAAGGGTGAGGTGTATGTAGCTTGGTGTTTTTTTCTTTGTGCAGAGCCAGATATGTTCCTAAGTGTTAGCGTTATAACAAACAAACTAGCTTCTGGTAGGAAATATACTTGAAATAAAAAGTACTATGTGCCGTACGAAGTCAAACTTTTGCATACAGTACAAAACTTTTTTCTATCCACACCACTAAATCGAGACAAAAGAAGGATAAAAAGAAAAGGTATAGGTGAGTGATGGCTCCATTGAATAGAACTGAATAAAAACCAATGGAGAAAGTAAAGGACGAGACCCTCTGGGTTTATTTCTCAGAAGACTGGCTGGTCTTATTTCATTTCCAGTGTCAACATGAGAATACAGAGAAATATAAAGTTAAATCATGCATCCAGCACCGTCATTCTGCCTGATTGACATTTTCTGCTTGACCTTTTTCTCTGTATCTCATCATTTCTCCTTTTTTCTAGCTTCTCTCTATTTCCCTCTGTACTTATGTCTGTTTCTTCCCAAATCTCATTATGTTGATCACACTTTGGTCACTGCACTTCAGAATTCAAGGTATAAAGACAATTGGAAGAAGATTGTTGCACTTTTGATTTGGTTCCAAGGGTAGAAGTTCTGAAAATAAAACAAAATAAAAAGCTGATATTACATATAATGCAATATTTTCAGATGTGAAATTATCAGAAACCTTAAGCATGAAACAGCAGCACACAGTTATCTCACATAACACAAATGTAGAATATCTAATGCATGCAAATTTGTCACAAGTCACAGGGAAAATTGCTAATGTTATTCACATTTTTGCACAAGATGAAAAGATTACCTGGTTTGAGAAATTTGCATGAAGATATGTCATGAAAATCTGTCAGAGCTGGGATTCTGCAGGCATAACAGGTCCAGACATTATAGAAGGATGTTGACCAGGTGGATTGGGAGAGTGGTGAAAAATCGAAAAGGTGCTGCTTTTCACTTGATATTTCAGCTGTGAGACATCAGAAGCACCAAGAAAGAGACCAGGAATATAACCTGCTGTCTTTTGACAAAGGCATTACATCCATATTCTGTCATTGTTTATCTTATGCAGGGTCACAGTGGAGCTGGAGTCTATCCCAGCTGAGGTGGGCGAAATGCAAGGTAAATACTGAACACTGAATACTGAACCAAAAAAAAAAGTCTGAACACCAGTTCACAACAGGGCCACTTACAGAAATTCAAACTCACATTCAAACGCATTATAGGGACACCAATTCAGATATTTTTCACTGTTTTGGGAATGGGAGGAAGCTAGAGAACCCATGATGCCCCAGGCACTGATATGGATTCAGACCTCAAGAAACCTCAGGAAAACAAATCCTTTGAATGAATCTGAGTCAGAAAATGCTGTGAAAACCCAGCTAGGAAAAAAAGAATTAGTTATTTGTCTCTATAGAAGTTTATTTCTTGGCATAAACTTCCATTTTCCAAAAATAAACTCCTAAATAACCCAGTGGGATAGATTCACTGGCACTGTCGGAATCTAGTCTTCTGCCATATATTCTCTCTTTGGAGCCACCTTTCAAAAAGTAATCTGAACAAAAACTTTCTGAAACCCCAACCCTGGTGTGTTTCACAATTTTAGTGCATTGGAATGGCAAACATGAATGTGTCATACCGTGGCAACTGCTTTCTGATGGGTAGTTGTTATTTTTTATTGTATTTTGCGGTTTTGGAAAAATGGAGGAAAATAAAATAAATGATTGAAAAAGCAAATGTGACACCAGAATGAATGAAAAAGGTGATAAGGTTGAGTTTTGGGACAAATGGTTTTGTAGAAATGTGAATTTTTTTAGTGAACTTTTGTGTGAATATTCCAGTTTGGGATCAATAACGTATATCTATCTATAATAGAACCATTTAAAAAAAAAACCTGACACACATACAGTAGTTATGTAACATGTAACAACTCTAACATCTTGATGTTCAGCTACATTTATGTCAGTGAATCATGGTGCTTTTCCTTGAGGATTAAGCGACAGATTATAAATATCCATGTAATAATAGCTTGAAATGAAACAGACCCTGAATGTATTGTATTGAATGTACTGTCACATTACACTAGCAGAGAAGCATACAATGTGATTCAAGTAGCAAATTTTGATTTGATTTTGAACCTTTGCCAACAGTTTTCCTGTACATAAAGGACTATGACCCCCTTTTCGATCGATTCATGACTGCAAAAGCAGATTTTCAAGAGCTGACGTCAAAGTCGGACAAAGCTGTGACTGAAGTTCTCAGTGTTACTGCTGTCAGGATGTATCCTCTGACGAGAGAGCTGCCAGCACTGCAAGGAGCCCCCTCACAAAAACACCTGACCCAATTTTCAAGCTGCCACAATACACAGCAACAACTATCAGAGCCAGAAACAGTCCAAAAAAACGTAAAAACCCATGGATCATTAAAATCCTTCCCCCTTCTTTGCAGACCTGTTTTACACACAGCACCTCTCTTCTCTTCCCTCCTTCAAATTTTCTCTTTCCCTTCTCCAAAAGTTTAACTTAAGTGTGAGAGATGTAATGCTTGGACAATGTCACCACCTCCAAAAACAAACCACAAATTCATTGTGGTGTTTTGACCTAAGCCTGTTTGTCTTAAAGTCCTCGTTCCGAGTCTGGCCACGAGTACCAAAATTCAGATTCCAGGTCCCTAAACAACCTCCAATATCCTCGTAACATCCAGAAACACAGCACCAAGCCTCAGCTGCATCCCTGACCGTCAACCTCAGACGAGTGGACCAATTGGGGCCCATCAGCGGCTCTAGATAGGACTGTGTGCCAGACAGGATTAGCTCACATCAGACCAGAGGGGATGCAGATCCTCCCTCGTTCCACCCCACGCCTTATCCTCTTTACCCTCACCCTCCGCCTGTTCCTCTGATCCCCTGCCACCAAACATGTGTGCATACACACATTCATGCAAATTCACTCAGAATTTGACTAAATAATAAACAACGGGGCAGATATGTTGATGTGTGGGGATGTGTGCATCTGTGCATACAGGAAATGATTACGTAGACATGCTAATCAAATTAGTTTGCCTTAGAGGACATGAAATAAAACTTTAACGATTCCTGTGAAGAGACGGGTCTGTTTAGTAACAAGAAGACACATGGAGAGGAGGAATGTGTTTAGCAGACACGGAACAAAGAGATGCTAAAAAAGGTGATAAATGTAGCTCCTTGAATAATAGTTTCTCCCCCACCTGACAGACATAGAGAACTCTCCTGGAGCGCTCTCGCTTTCTCTGACCAGAAAAGCTCCACACTCCCTGTGTCTGAGTCGACTTTCTGCCACTCCACGAGATATACGACCGGCAAACCAGCTGGAGAAAGAAAGAAAACAGGAAAAAAGAAAGCATCAACATTGTGTGTGTGTGTGTGTGTGTGTGTGTGTGTGTGTGTGTGTGTGTGTGTGTGTGTGTGTGTGTGTGTGTGTGTGTGTGTGTGTGTGTGTGTGTATTCTGTGGAGTCTAGCCTGTGATGGTTGTATTTCCATTTCCAGTGGGAATGATGAGATTGTAATCATGGCTCACAAAATAAAGATCAATGCTGACAAAGAAATAAAAGCACAGCAGTGGAAGGTAGAGGGAGAAAAGTAAAAGTAGCACATTTGTGAAGTTATTTTTAACCATGCTGCTAAAGATGCAATGCTGAATTTCAGCTGTCAGCTGTGGAGGGTGAGTGTCATTTGTAATTTCTTTTTTGCGCTCATTAGTCTTGTTAAGTAGAGCAGTTTGTCTGCAACCACAGTTTACGGAAATGACACCTTGCTTTCATGAATGTGTGTTCTGCAGTGACAGTTGGGCTGATGAGCTATATATGAAAGACATGGTGACATTATAGGCCTGTGTGTGATCAGCTTGGGTTTTATTCTACAGTTCTTTGAAGGAAGCTGGAAGAGGAAAAAGCAGCGTGAGACACACACTACAGCCAACACAAACTTAACAAGGCAGCTTCAGCCGGACAGAACATCAGAGTTCATTAATGAGCTGAAGCTGCAGGAGTGGCAGTTCACAGTTCTGTCACAGTGGAAAAAGTACAACCCAGCTGGTGTATGACCATCTGACAGAGATACAGGGTGTACCAGTCCTTCCACTGTAAACACAAACACACACAGCTGTATCATGTGTGGTTATGTAAGGTGAGAAAGTCAGTGTGTCCCTTTGGGTAGGCTGCCTCATGTTGGACTGCAGATGTCCAGAGCGGAGCAGAAAACACCCCGAGCTTCACAAAATCACTGATGAGCTGCTTCCACATACCAGTGCTGAATGTGTGGAACTTATGTGCTTTACAGATAAGTAGCGTATGTGTGTGCATGTGTGTGTGCGTGTGTACGTGCGCGCACGTGTGTTTGTGTGCGTGTGTGTGTGTGTACTTACGCGTGTGGCCGCAGGTTGATGTAGTTCTTCGGCACAAAGCCTTTTCTGTTGTGGAGCTCAGCTGTGTACCAGTTAGGATCATCCTCCATGTTGGTGATCTAGGAGACATGCAAATGAAACATTACCCGTGATGATGATGCTGATGATGAGGATGTTACTACTGGGTGACAGCTTGTTTGTCAGTGTCCTCACCAGGCCTCTCTTCTTCTGTTTCCCAGAGTAGTAGTTTAATTATTGAATGAGGACTGTGAGTGAGGATGATTACACACATGAGCACCAGCAACGACAAAATAAAGGTCAAGGTGTAAAATTTAGGGAGGTTTGTAGCAGATATCTAATATAATACAGTACTTTGTATTTAGGTTGTCATCAGTACATAATGAAGAAATATTTGTTATTTTCTTAAGGTTGAGATTTTTGCACCCACAGGAAGTTCTTCTCCCCAAATGCGATGGTAAGGAACCCCAGAATGGACAAACCAAAGATAAATAATGGCTCTAAAATTATTCTTTCATGTGTGTTGCATTTTTAATGTCCACTGTATGGGATAGCAAGATAGGATGTGCGGTTGGTTGCATTCTAGATAGCACTAAATCCTGTCCATTTATGAGTGAGGATGTGGACATAATAGAGCAGAATCACTGAAGAAAGGTAGAACTGGGGATGAAAAATTCTCTCTCTGATGGAGTGTTTTTAGAAACCCTGGGGTGATGCAGGCAGAGGAGGACAGATCTGTTCCCTGTCTCCCAATGCGGTCTACTTCAACAGCTTTAATATTTATGTATTTTACCCCTTTTCCTTTTTCTACTCTGGTCACTGTTCTCATATCTCATTCATTCAGGGATCTAATCTGTCAATGACATGCCTTGTCATTCTGATATTTCAAGATAGCAATATGTTTGGTATGCTTGGTTTGCAGTGACACATTTTATAAGAAACATATTTTGTTTATCTTTATCCCCAAATCTGAAGGTCATTGCTTGGTGGTGTTCTTTTTTTATTTCAAATCCCAGTTACCAGTTAAGCTGGAGTGAAAAGTGTGAGTGACATGTAGTTAGTTAGAGATCTGTCATACGTGATGAAAACAAACCCAAACAGGAAATGCTGCCAATGTTCAAAACAGCTGTCCTGCCTTCTATCTGCTTTTAGTTCATGTACAAATTGTTTCATTGGTTGCATTGTTCATTTCTAACTCCGTTTCATCATGCGTTGTTAGGTGCAGAATGTTCATGGCTTCACTTATCTTTCAGTCATATTTGTACCAATTAACTGTCCATTAAGTAATTTTTGACGTTAGACAAACTATTAGAATAAGAAGAAACACTTAAACTGAGGTGTGGTCAGCGCATTATTGCTGCATTGCTACCTTGAGCCAGCAAAAAACTGCATTCTGCTACTGACCAACAAAAAAAACTGGTCTCAAGTCAAAGCACAACATTTTTCCTGCTATTTAAAGTATGCATTATCGAGGCAATAGAATACTTAATATTGGGCTCTGACACCTTATGTGTCAGAGCCCAATCAATCTGTAGCAGATCAAAATGCATGTGCATTTTGATCTGCCACATGAAAGTAAGATGTATGAGCCTTTTCCAATACTGATGAAATGAACTGTATTCAGAAATTATAATCTTTCCAGTGGCTCATTGAAGTCACTGCAGCAAACATCATGAGACACTGAAGCGGCAAAACTAAGAGCTGTAGCTATAAACCTGACAAGACAGTAGAACTTTCCTCAGGAAACAAGATTAAACTTTAATTTTTGAAGTACATGCAGGAGTATCAATAGCTGTGTTATTCCAAACCCTACGACTGTATCTGGTATATGAATGGGAACTTAAGTTGTGTAGAACATAAAATAATACATTTAAAGTGAGATGCTGACAGATAATGTGACGTTTCTAATGTGTTGTTAGGGTTTGAATAATAAATGAGCTTAAGTTGCATGGCCTGGTGAGTGGATACACACATTGTGTTTTTCAAAGACATTTTTCACACTGTCTGTGCTGTGATCGTGCATAAATATTTCTCAAATTTGTGCGATGTGATCAGACAATAATACGAGGAAAATGTTGTCTGTTGCACAAAAAGTTAAAAAGTCATAACAGCCCAGAGGCACTGCATCAATAAATACTCTAGCTGGTCACTAGCTGCTAGTGAGTGAAATACTGCAGGATTGGTGGTGCTTGATTTTAGCTCATCTACCATAAGACTGGCTTGAGATGGTACCCAGCTGGTTGCATATTAAAGCCAAACAATACAATAAAATATGTCTTAAGTAACAAATCAGGATCGATGCTCTTTCTCATTTTAAAGTTTTTGTATTGACAGTACAGGAAACATGTAGGCTACTTCCTGTTCAGTAACCCACTTGTTTACAGTTAAACTGCACTAAAATATCTTTCTGATCACATTTTAGGCAACAAATAGGCAGCATGTCAGTAGACTTTTGACTCTGATCAGCACCCCCATCAGTTTGACCTGTGTTTTCTCCTGATTTGACGGCACTTCATTGGATCAGCATCACGGTCTTTTGATCTGCTTCCAATTCTTTGTGTCTGCGGAGGCGGATAAAATCAGAATCTAATAAATTATGTAATTGAGACAATGTGGTTCGACTGATGTCTGTCAGCAAAGGAGCTCTGTGCATGAAAATTGTTGAGAAGTACAATGTTCATTTTGCATAAAATGCCCAGGTTCTCATGAAGCGGATTGGACAGGACATTAACAACATTCTCCTTTAATGGAGAGATGCACTTATCATTTCTGCTGCAGGAGGGTTGCTGCAGGTAAAGTCATTTATGGTTCCCTCATTAAAGCTGTATTATTTCTCCCATCCACATCCAATCTGCTATTAATCAGAATAATTCTTCAGTCCCAGCTTGTTTCATCTGTGGAATGTGGGCTGTGTGCATCACAAGGTGTTTTACACAGCAATGAGATGCATCTCTCCTCCTCCTCAGTTAAATATGGGTACATTTCCTCACATGCCATTAAAGGGAGATGGTGGGACAGAGAATAGGAAGAAGTCCAAGGACCGTCTTCCTGTCCCTCAGGCACAAAAGAGTACTTTTTGGATGGTACTTTGTGTGGTGTAAATCCTGTTATCACATGCCTATGCCTAACTAAGACACCTTTGGACCATTGCATCTTATTTTGCGTGTTGATTTTATGGCATGCACACACTCTAGATGCTACAAATACATTTTCAGCTCTAGAATGTGCACTACAATCAGCTTCTCTACTTCTCCTTTACTATTTGCAGACAAGACACGGCATCATCATTGCCTTAAGGGTCTATCAGACACAATAGGATTTGAGCTTGTGCTTGCCGCTGGGTTCAAGGCAGTCAACCACATTGAACTTTGGGTGCAGAATCGCTGGGCGGCATGTGCTGCTTTGCTCGGCGTGGTGAAATGCTGCCATGCGGCAGAAGCAGAGAGGAATGGCATTGTCATAATGTCTGAAGGCCCTTCACCGTTTATTAGAAACAAAAAATTATAGTCAAAGAAGGATACAACTTTGGCAGTGTCCCGCATTACAGATACCATTCCAAGATAATCTGCTTTTGATCATGTTTTGCTTTTGGGGGGAAAAACAAATTCTAAATTTGTCTCAGCTCAGAGGAAACCATTAATCATTTATTTCTTCCCTCCACATGTGATTGTCAAGTTTATCCATGACCACTCTGACACTACTGATTTAGCTGTGATGCCCATATAAATAAAATTAACAATCATGTAATTAATCCTTAAAATAACAGATGTATAGGACCAAAATTAATCAAGGCTGTTCACACGAACATCTTCATCAGACTGTAAATAAGGTCAGGTGATGTCTCTAACCTGAAGCTCTCAAACAGCAAGACAAGCTCTTTTTCAGCTGGTCTTTTTTAACCAAGTAACCCAAATATTTTTATTTGCTGCTGTTATTTGACTGAAATATTACATAATTTCATTTAATAAAGTTACATGTTTACATGGCAGGGAAGAATGAAAACTGATCCTGCTGATGTGAGATGTTTAAAACCTAATATACATGACTACTGCGTGTGATGTTTGCTGCTGCAGCCAGGAAGAGAGAACAATAAATGAAACAGTGTGACAGGAAATGATCCAACAATAAATCTACTTTTTTTTAAAAATTGGTGGACTTTTGTATGCAGCTATATTTGCTCAGTGTAGGACATCTGGTGCTGAAAGGAATCATTCAAAACTACTGTTTGACCCATGCAGGTCTGGACTGGAGATGATTCCGCTGAGCAAAACAAAACAATATCACATAAACTGAACAGTGTTTTAAGGAAATTAATCACAGTTCCCATAAAGCATTACTTATCCCACTGTTGATCTCACCATCAACATTCCTGTCACATTTTGCTGACTAAAGCCCACAACTGATCACACAGTGATTTACAGATAATTTACAAAGCTTCAACAAGCTAAAAACGCCAATGCAAGGAATGGAGATTCAGAGTTACAGTATTTACTGCCACATCACACTGAAAGAGCTGTAAAACTAAACACGTTTTTATTTTATCTGCATCTCACTTGAAGACATTGACTTTGCAGATAAAAGAATTGAGAATCTGCTTAATTTGTGTGTCTTTGTTACCTGAATGGGGCAATAGGTAATGCACTGGTCCCCTGTGTATAATTGAAGGGTGAGCCCCTGCTATTCGATATAATCAAATAGGTGTCAAGGGTTATTTTGTAATTAGGTGTTTCCTCCAGCAGCTTCATCTGGTTCTACCTCAAGTGATTTTGAACATTTCCCAGAATCCTTTTCAAAAACTAACGGCGGATAAAACCAGTCACATATCCTTCACTTTGATTGTAATCTGAGGTTAACTGCTCATGATTCATTGGGACAGATTTCTCCTACAATAACCGCCAGCCGTGCAGGAACTCAGAGATACCCTTGTTTTGCTATCTGTCACAGAAGCACCACAGCTGTACCTTTAAGACAATATTAATAGTGCAGAATATTTGGGAGAAAAAAGAACCTTATTTTAATGCACTTTTGGATATTATGCTTAGCACTGAATAAATGTTGTCTACTAGAAATATAAAGATGCAAGTTTGAGTTTATGGTTTTATAAGTTGAAACATTTCTGCTACTGCTTCTTGCAGTAGTTGCTGTACAAATTTAACAATAACAAGAACCAATGCAGTCAGACTGCAGCATCCCGCGACACCCAGAATTAAAATTTTACCCTGACCTACTTGCATAGGTCAAAGATCAAAGCTAGTTCTCTGACCTACTGTCATTGATCAAAGCACTAGCTGTGATCTACGGTCTTACTGACACTGGCCTTCTCCCTCATCTTTCTATCTAAGCCGGGTCCTGCGTGTACAAAAGTTAAAACTTGACCTTGACCTAGTTTTTTCATGGTCAAGGTCATCTCATTTTCATCCCCTTTGCCCCCCGAGTAATGTACTTTTTGTTTCATCTTTCAATCAGTAATAGTTGCGAAAAAGATATTTGGTGGACAAATTAACGGATGGACGGACGGATGGACGGACGGACAGACGAACGGACCACCGCTGACAATTACAATACATCACCGCTTTGAAGCGGGATGTAATTATATAACCAAAGATCTTTAGACATCTTAGCTGATCTTTGCTAGCTTAGCTTTAATACCAGTCTTTAAGCTCGGGTTAGGGTTATTTGGCTGCATATGACATGTAAAATATGCAAATGCTCAGATCAGTCAAATAACAACAACAACAACAATAACAACAATCATCATCATCATCATCATCATCATCATCTTAATTTTCCTTGTCTGATTTTATAAATAAAGAGTATTAATTAAGTTTTTGAAGTTGTAATGTGTTTTCAGGCAAAATATGACTTAATCAATAGGTAAGGTTTTGTTTGTAACATTCAAAAACAGGTGAAGCAGACAGACAGACAGACAGACAGACAGACAGACAGACAGACAGACAGACAGACAGATAGATAGATAGATAGATAGATAGATAGATAGATAGATAGATAGATAGATAGATAGATAGATAGATAGATAGATAGATAGATAGATAGATAGATAGAGAGAGAGATAGATAGATAGATAAATAGATAGATAGATAGATAGATAGATAGATAGATAGATAGATAGATAGATAGATAGATAGATAGATAGATAGATAGATAGATAGATAGATAGATAGATAGATAGATAGATAGATAGATAGATAGATAGATAGATAGATATCTTACCTTTAGCATGTCTCCCTTGTTGAAACTGAGTTCATCGCTTTCTGTGGCGCGAAAGGTATAAAGTGCCACCGCTTCCATGCTGAACCCTCTATACAGACACTCACACACTCTCTCACACACTCTCACACACACACCATGCACACACACTTACACAATGGGACCCCCACTTATTCCCCTGACATGGGAGAGTATGTCTGGAGTCAGAGAGAGAAATGCTAAAAAAAAAAAAGAAAAAAAAGAAAAGAAAAGAAGAGGATACTATGAGATAACAGATGGTACGAGATGAAGAGCAGAGGAGAGGCCTCGCCTGTCCACTGAACCGGAGAGCGTGAATGAGAGTCAGAGCGGAGGATGAGAGAGAGTGAGCTCGGTGTGAGAGGAAAAACACGACTGGCTGCTGCTCAGCAACACGACCATGAGTAACGCTCAGAGAGAGAGAGAGAGAGAGTAAGTAGGGGCAAGGGAGTGGGAGGCACTTCCTGTGCACATATTTGCCTCACACAGTTAGGTGACTTCTGTGGATTCGGTGAATGTGAGTTGTTTTGTCAGTACATGTGCTTGTGTCTCCGTGCGGTTTGTCATTACTTCTCTGCTGTTGTGCAGGTCTCTTGTAATTTCACACCTCCCAGTAACAACATGTTCATGATTGTCATTTCAGATAGTTCACACTAAGACTATGAAAGAAAATATTCATAATATTTATTGGCCTTCATGAGGTGCCCTGAAGTTACTACAAATATTTGAATCTCTGTTTGTTAAATAGGCAATGTCCCTTGTTATATCCCGTGAAGGGGTTGTATTGTAATTGTCAGTGTTTGTGTGTTCGTCCATCCATCTGTCTGTTAGTCCACTAAATATCTTCGCAACCGTTGCAGATAGAAAGATGAAACAAAAAGCACATTACAGCAAAGGGAATGAAAATGAGATGATGACCTTGACCTTGAAAAAACTGGGTCAAGGTCAACTTTCAACTTTTGTACACTCAGGAAACAAATAAGATAGAAAGACGAGGGAGAAGGCCAGAGTAAGACCCTAGATCAAAGCTAGTGCTTTGCTCTACCCATGCACTAGCTTTGATTTACCCTGACCAATGAAAGTAGGTCAAGGTAAAATTTTGAATTCAAGGGTGTCGTGGGATGTTGCAGTCTGTGACTGCCTTGTTTATCTCTTTATCTTTATGCATATCTTCCTTGCAGCTTTGCAGTTTTGATTGCACTCAAGATTTGCAAGGTATCCGGGTTGTCATCCGGAACAGTAAGAGAAACGAGGTGTCACAAATGTGTACACAAGATTGAGAAATGGAATTCAAGAAAATAAAGAGTAGAGGATGAATGATTCATCATAGCGGCTGAGCCTGGCAAAACAACTACAACAAAAACAACAACAACAAAAAAACAGCAAGTAGCTCATCCCAAATTGCTGTGTGTCATTGACTGAGTTGAACCCAGATTTATTTTTAAAAAAAAGTGCCCTGAGGTGAAGTTAGAAACAGTGGATGATTACAAAAAAAAGTTTCTTCTCATTTCAATATTAGAGGAACACACTCAAGACGAGAGGAAACCACGCTGTGGGTAAAACAAAAGCCAATTCTAGTCTTCATATTTGAAAATGAGATTTATGTTAACAGAATCTTGTCCTCAGAGACAGTGAGGAGAATTGTTTCTTCTGAGAGAGAGATGCTTGTTTCAGTAAAAAAAGTTGCTCATCATGACCATGTAAATAATGGATGATAGAGTGATAACTACGCATTTATTACTGCTGAGGTGTCCTCCGTCTATCCCTTAACAGGAAAAATGTATTGCTAAACTCTGGATCAAAATATACCTCCCTACAGAGAAACTGTTAAGTCCTTGCCTCAATCCATAAATTTCATTTTAGTGTGATGTTTTTCTCAGATGATGTGAAGTAGCATAAAAACTCACTGACTATTTCACAGAGTGAGTCAGCACTCATAAAGTGTAATACTTTACGAGGTCAGTTTTTGTCTGACTAACAGTCCTCAGCTCATATTTATGACGTCTACATTTTGTAAAACTCAGATTTATACCAAAGTATTCATTGTTTTATGGCATTATATACCAGAAAACATTCTGTATTTTAATGTACTGAAGCTGTTCACAGACCTTAATAATGTGCGGGGTTTTTTATTATTCTTTTGTGAAATTAGTTGTGCAGTACAAACAAAACCATTTAATGATGAATTTACTTTGATTTTATTTTAGTTAAAATAGTGGTCTTGTTTCATGTGTAGAATAGAAATGGAAGAACAACAGGAACTGAACTAGAACTGAGCCTAGGGCTGTGGTTTTAATGGCATAACCTGCCCAGGAAATCCCCAGTCACTTGACTCAGCCATGAGAAGAGAAGCTACAGGAGGAAGAGCAGACTGCTGAATGAGTCTGAGCAAAAAATAGAATAGAGAGAAGGAAGGAGAAAAAGGAACTCACTGCCAGGTTACAGCACAGTTATCTTTGCTGCTTTTTTACCTTATATTTGACAATTCCAAGAGAGTTCCATAAAAACAACTGTACAAACCGATAAAAATGCGTCGCTCTCTGAGTTTCTTACCATTTCTGTTGTTGTAATTTTTTCAATGACAATTTCTGTTACAAGAAAAGAGATGAATATGATGTTTCAAGCATCATGAATATGTTAGGAGTTGTAACAAACAACAAGTTGATTTATCCAGACAATAACAATAAAAAAAATATTATGGCACTTGTGGCAACACTCTTTCTGAGATTAAGATTTTAAAGATAGTATTCTCAGTTAATTTAGTCTCTGTTATCCTGCAGGATGTCATCAAATTGATGACATCCTGCAGACAATAAAAGAATATCAAAATCCTCAAATGTGGAGCTGAATATGTGATTGTTGTTAAGAGATAATTCTTTATTTCTATTTCGTAATAAAGAAGAAACAAACACTGATACTGAGTGACACATTTCAAGGACTAGATAAAAATGAAGACTTCTGCTCAAATTATCTCTCATATAAGTAATTGCTGTAAAAAAAAAGTAAACAGCAAAACTCATCAATCAGCAAAACTCAGTTTACATGATAGTTGATATTAATAAATATTAAGATATGGATTAAAAATTAGGGAATTTAGTTGTTTTAAATTAGAAAAATTAGATGACTTGTGATCTCCATGGACCTTAATGGTCTTGGATGACATTGTGATCTGCAGTGAAAGCAGGGAGGAAGTGGAGGAACATTTAGAAAAGTGGTGGCATGCGTTGGAGAAGAGAGGAATGAAGATTACCTGAAGTAAAAAAGAATATTTGTGCATAAATGAGAAGAGTGAAGAAGGAAGAGTGAGGCTAGAGTGAGAAGAAACAGTGAAGGTGGACACTTCGGGTCAATAGTCCAGAGCAACAGTGAGTGTGGTAAGGAGTTGAAGAAATGGATCCAAGCAGGCTGGAAAGTGTGGAGGAAAGTGTCAGGTGTCTTAGGTGACAGGAGAGTCTCAGCTAGAATGAAGACCTTTGGACACGTCTAGAGGAGAGGTCGTGATTAGATTGATAACTAGCAAGAGGAAACCCAAAGAAAAGGTGGATGGATGTAGTGAGAGAAGACATGAAGGCAGTTTTTGATAGAGAGGAGAATACAGAAGATAGGCTGACATGCTGTGGAGACTCCTAAAAGGACAAGCCGAAAGGAGAAGAAGGCGAAGGAGATGAAAAGTAGTGTCAAGACATAATATATAGATACAAGCAGTCCCAAATTACCTGGTTATCACAAGAAAATAAATGTTATCTTCAAATGATGAAATAATTAACTTGAACATATTAGATAAAAAGAAAAAACTGTGAATACAACTGGGCTTCAATAAGCCCAGTCTCTGGGAATATGAAATTCAATTCAAACTCAGATGAGCATCTAACAGGAATAATTTGTTTAATTTCACCATGTAACTTCGTCAGGTTGGATCTGCTGTGGGTGGTTCTGTTCTCTGTTCAGCCACGCTGGTGTTCATTGTTCATAGCCTTTCTTCTGTTCACTTCTCTCTGTTGGTGTAATTACATCACTTTTTGTGCTGATCTCCAGCTAGAAAATATTCCCACACTCTTGAAGTGGGTCTATTATCACTGATGACAATGTGAAGGATTTTTTTTTCAATATCTGTTTTAAAATTAGGTCCAGTATTATCAGAAATCTCTTCCTCACATTGTACTGCCATTGCATTTTGTTGTTTGTATTTGTGTTACTATCAATACATGTGCAGTCTGAAGCTAGTTAGTTACATTTCCTTTATTTTTCTTTCCTTATTTTCTGTTAACACATTAAAAAAATGCCTGTCTTATTCTCTTCCCCTTATGTCATATTGACCCCATGACTCCTTTTCTTCTCAACTTCACTTCCTTTCTGTCAGAACATTTTTATCCAAAACATCCATGTCTACCTCCGACACACTCTTATTAATACAGTAACAGATGGCAGCAGGGGAGAACTCAGGTGACAGGATGGAATATTTTAAAAGAGGCGCCACAACCAAGAAATAACTGTGTAGATATGGTAAAACAGTCCCAGATCATCTTGAAGACAAAGCCAAATAAGGGACCACATGCACATATATAAAATACCATCGAAGATGTCAATCCATACACAAACGCCTCTTTTGTTTTTAAGATGCTGCTCTTTATTTAAAGTCATACACCGCAGCAGCATTATGACGTCATTGTACAGCTTAAACAAGAATCCCTTGTTTAGAAAGGTTTGTTTGTTTGCTTGTTTGTTTGACTGAAAAAATGGGTGGTTTATTCTAAAGAAATAAAATACTGAAATTATATAAAATTAAATGTGCAAAGCCATCATTTTAAACTTCTGTTCGTACTGAAGTGTTGGTATCAGTGTCAGTGGCACTGAAGCCATGCAAATAAAAACAATTACATGTAAAATTGTTTTATGAATTACGATGAAGCAAATATTTTAAAAATACAACTTTCCATTAAGATATGCAGGAAAAAGGCAGACTATGACAGACATAGGGTAACTACAACAGATTCCAATTACAACAGAGATGAGTTTCAATCTACAATCAAACAAAAGTCTGAAAAGTAAAAAGCTGACTCCCTGAGAGTACCTGAATAGTTTTAATACATGTTTTCAAATGTGAGTTATAAGACTACAAATAACTATCAGAACTGTGTCACTGATGTTTAACTCACAGAAGTAAATTTATAGTTTATTCAATGTGTTTACCATGTTTTCCACATTTCCTAAATATTTTTTGCTTTTATTTTCTCATCTTCTCCAGGTTGAATTTACACCAGTCCTCAGAAAGCATAATACCATTTGGATGTGTGAAAAGCTTTAGCTAATAATCTGGCAAGGGTTGCAGGTTTTACACATCAACCTGTGTCATGCTTTCTGTCATCTTTGGCTTTTCTGTTGATTTTCATCCTGTCTGGATTCATATTTTCCACTTTACGCCATAGACTCATCTTGCTGCAGTCTTCTTTTCTATGTTAAGTAACTGCTGGATTTTAAGTTAAGCATAAGTTCTTCTTTTAGATTCATGAGATTCATACATACAGAAATATTTTCTAATTAATATGACTCATGTGTCACTTCCTTTGAAACTGTGATGTTCTGCAGGGGCTGGTGTGTGACAAGCAATGCTCAGTTATATAATGTAGATGTGATATACTGTATATCCCTTCTCATTGAACATATTTCTCTAGATTGTTATTCAATGTACAGTTACAATATTCTCCTGTGTTGCTGTTATTTGGAACATATCAAGCCATTGAAGTTCAAAGGAGTTGTGATGAACAATAAGAATATATGGCAAAATAGGCAATTTGGTTTGCCGTACTTGTGAATCAAATCTGGTCATAGTGTGAAATGACAATTTGGAAGCATATGTGCTACAGTAGACAATAACTAAAATACCTACATATCTAGAATTTACTTTACTCGACTGGTTTTTAAGAAAATAAGACTGTGCTCCTCAGCTCAATCGTTCACGTCAGCCTGACCAGCATCTGACCTGATCACAGCAGAAAGAAACCGGGGACCCAAAGAGTCATCAATAGGGTATGACTCTTGTGAATGAATACTGTATTGTATAATTATTTGATCACAGACAGGCGGAGACATTAACTATTAATGGCTTTTTTAATGTTAAGTAGCATTGATGGATTAAACAAAATTGAAGGTCATAGATATTAAAGAATACAACCTGAAAGGGTAGTCTGAAGAACCTTCACAGTCCACTAACGCCTTCTGATCTCAAAACTGGAGCACTCCTGGCCTCTAGTGGTTGGAATTGGGCCCGCAGGGGGAATGACGTGACCTTTTAGGAAAACCCTCTGTGTGTGTTTCACCTTTAGTACACTCGTTAACTAAAGATTAAGGAGTAGTACAGTCTGGGCTAGTTTCCACTGCTACCATAATATACTAAGACAAACATGATAGCACTCAAGCAGATATGATAAGGGAGCATTAGCAGTAAAAAAGGTGATAGCAAGCACTGGTAAAAGGGTCATACAGGTCAAGGTGAAATTCTGGGACGTTGCTTTTGTTTTTGGTGTTTGTCAAATAATGTTTAGAGCCAGAAATATGCCCTCACCTTTCCTTGAACTTCATGTTAGGAGTTATCTTTGATAACATACTGGCAAAAGAGAAAAAAATATTGACACTTGTTTGAGCAATTCCAGATGTTTTCTTTTTGTATTTGATTGTTGTGTTTTATAGAAATATATATTGGCAATAGATATAACATTCTTCTGCCATCACAGGTGTGGAGCGACGTTTAGAGTAGAGTATAACAGAGTAGAGTATAAATTTAGTTTGGTTTGTTAGAAAAAATGGACAGACAACTCTTTCCTAGTTGAAGTTTTGAATTGATCGGATCTGATGTGCTACAAAAAACTGAACATCAGCATCCCTTTATGGAAAACGAGTGACAAATTATCTTCTTTAGGCAGACACACACAGTTTTATTTGTTCATGTTACTCTTTAAAGGTAACTCATGTTATTATTTGTAATACACCCTGGCTTGCAAATGTTGAATTCAAAATGAATTCAAAATGTTACCCTGATCTACTTGTATAGATCAAAGATCAAAGCTTGTGCTCTCACCTAGTGTCATTGATCAAAGCAGTAGTTTTCATCTATGGTCTTACTCAAACTGGCCTTCTCCCTCGTCTTTCTATCCTATCCGGATAACTTGAAATTTGTACACAAAAAAATGACAATTACAATACATCACCACTGTAAAAAGTACCTCAAGAACTGCACAATATGTGGTCCACCACATATTGTACTGTAGTTCATTTGTTGAATATTGTATGAGGCAGGCGTGTGAATCAGTGACAGCTTAGCAAAACTATTTTTAAACAACACACTCCATCTACATGTGTATCTGGCTATTCTTAGCTCGCTGTACTCTTTTCACCTCTCTCGTCTATTCACTGAACCGTATTAGAATACAGTAAAATATGTAATGAGTGTTGTTGTTCTAACGCGTCCGGGCCGCGTCCCTCCCTCGACCTAAAACATCCTACCGACCAAACGGTTGCCTGTCTTGGAATGCAGTCCTGCATTGTCAGTGGCTTGTACCGACACACCTATAACGCACAAACGCGCACGCAAACCCAAGCTACCCAAAGCCCGTCAAAAGATTTGCGTAATAAGCCTGCGTATTTGATTTCCCATGACACACGGAACAACATTTATAAGGGAGGAAACATATGATTAGTTTCATGATGAGAAAAGAACTGGATTTACTCGTCTATCACCGAACAAATAAAATAAAAGCCATGGATTTGTTTGAAAGCAACATAAACCCGGAAACATACACTTTTGTGCCGGATTTTGTTAAGAAGCACGTATATTCCTTATTAATTAATACTCATAACCATGAAACCGACTTTATTGCATTTCATTTCCTCGAATTAATATTAGGTATATGAATGGTAACCACTGTTTCAACATGAGACTGTCAAATATGAAGTCCTAGGTGTTCTCATGTTACACTTATAATTCTCCGGCGAGACCCGACTAAATTTCAAAAAGCAGCCTGAAGGGACTTCCTGTGGCCCTAACAAGCAGAGCCTCCTCGGTCACACCCTGCCCGCCCCCTCCTCCCACTCTGCCCGCCATACTCTGGAGGAGGAGGTACGTGTAGCCTGTCTCTAGCTGGTATAGCATTAGCAACACATAGCTTAGCGGAGGCGCAACAAGCACCCTGAACGCCGAAATAAGTGCTATATCCTGATTTTTTTTTTTCATTGGAATTTTTCTAACTTCTTTATGGGTTTGCATCCCTGGAACACCGATAGAAACTGACTTAGCTTTAAAGATATGGTAAGTCAGCGTCCACTTTGAAGACAGTCGACTTGTTTTTATAGGGTATTCTGTAATCCAGTTCGCTCTGGTGATGTCTCCACCGAGCACCCGTCTTGGCTACTAGCTCGAATGATTGCTAACAAGATTAGCAGGCTAGATGAGGTTTTGCCACAGAAAATAGGTTGAGGAGCTGGGAGGAATGGTGTGTGTATCCAAACCATACGTGTGTGGTGTCAGATAATATTTTACATTAGGAATTCAATATCTAGTCCGGTATTTTGGGGTGTTGAGTGGTCAGCTATTGAATCTTTACCCACGACAGAGAGAAGTTCTATGGTTGGCTAGCCTAACCTAAAATTTCATAGCTTGAGCCAACTTTTTTTTCGGTCAAGTTTTGATCACTTCCTAAAAACTAACAGCCAGTGGTTGCATCATAGAGCGCAAAAAGCGGCCAGTGCAAAATTAAAACGGTAAACTATACGTAAATATAATTTAAATCAGATTATCTGCCTCAACTTAATTTACATGAGCAAGTTACCGCTAACGTCGTACCCTAGCTTATCTAGCTAGCTAAGTACTTGACGCAAGTTTGTGCTAAACTTGCTAACGTTAGCTGCAACGTTTTTGTTGTTTTTTAGCAAATTGACTTGCTTTTCTACCAGGAAATGACTTTCTACAAGTACATATTTTCGTTGCATTCAACACTGTTTCGTAATTCAATAATACGATCAGCCTTCAGCCGAGTATTTGAAAATACCGTTCAGTTTACGTAAAGCTACTTTAGCCTGAGAGCTATCAATCACATCGGTTCAGGACAACGCTGTGATTTTGTTGCGATTTTTGAAAGAGCGTCCGGGTCCGTTGTTTTTTACGTTCCCCAGTGTAACCATGCGCTTTACGTATAATTAAATGAATGCTCGCTGATATCATTGAGACAGCGCAATGGAATACTTGACGTCTACACAGCGTTACTGGAGATTTTCGGGTAACAAAATTCTTGAGGATATGGGCGCTGTCTCTGTCCTCTCTGTGTTTGCAATCGGCTAAACGTACTGTTGGTTGACATGTCAGATCGTCTTTTGCTGATCGAGTCTACACTTTGCCTGACTTTGTTTTGTGGGGCAGTCGGGGGTGCTGGTGTTTCCATTTTCAGTTTTTAGTCAGAGCCGCTCACATGAACGTGTCCGTAAAAGAGAAACGATGCTCTGACTATTGTCAGTGTCATCAGTCGGTCACAGTGGGTGACAGATGCATCATCACTGTCCTCCTCCCTTCCCTGACTTGACATTGTTTCTCAGCCAGCCAGGCAGGACTAAGATTGTGTGACATTCCAATCATTGAGTATCTTCCTGTATCCACCCCCTTTCCCTTCATGCATTATACACCTGACGTAATCACTGTCAGTTATGGGTGTATGTAACATATGGTAGTAGATTGTCTTTGTGTTTGACAATGGGTCCGTTTCACGAAGCAGGGTTAGCAAACCCAGAGTAAAACCTGTGACTCTGTGTTGACTAGGTTTCACAAAAGCTGCTCAAGGTTAGTTTTACCAACCCAGGGCGAGTTCACCCCTGTTCTCCAGATAAAAGCCAACAGCCTCCTGTGAGGTATAGTTGACATATTAGAGTGGATGGAGATAAGTCAGTTATTGCAAACCTTTACACTACCTAACGCGTTACATTCTATTGTTCAGGTAAGACTATACGTCCTTGAGTCAGGAATGACCCAGACCTCTTTGCCTTCACATCAGAAATGTAGTCTGCAGCATCACACATGATCTGGACAGATGTTCATTTATCTATAATGCAGTCTTTAACATGTTGAAACAGTAGTCAATCTACATGTGCCTGCACAAATATGTTGTGAATGGACTTTTTATTCACATCATCAGCTTCATTATGTGAGGGAGCCTTGATGGGAATGTGGGTGCCATCTATGCAGCCACTGACTTTGGGACATCCGAAAAGAAATTAAAGTTGCTAATCAAATTCTGAGGTTGCAGCACAATGTCGTCAAGGGAGTATTATTTTAAAATAATTTATCAGATGTCTACATCATTCACCTGCAATCCTGTGGAACTCCTCCTGGATGACTCTTGACAGGTTTATTTCCAGGGACATTGACAAACTCGGGTAAAAACCTTTTCAAGGAGAGGCACACTGAGCATCTCTCACATGGTATTGACAACTACCATTTGCAAAAAAGAAAATACTAATGCAGTGCTACACACAATACCCGTTGGGATGTGAGTGTGAATGATTCGTGAAGCTGCAGATGTGAGGATGAATTTGGTAGTGGATGGGTGTGATGGATTGGGATTTGAACCGGTACCAATCATAAAGATTGTTTACTTCTGCATATTTTTATGGACTGGAATTACGTTAATGAATGGCGGAAAAAAATGACTTTGTCACACTGGTTCCACCTCACCTTCTTTCTCAAAACACTCAAGAAAACAGTCACACACCCTTGCACATGTATAGTTTGTCCAAGCCTGTATAAGTTGTGCAAGCCTGTTATCTCCAGATCAGCTTTACTCTAGACCTGGCAAGGTGGACCTGTTCTCAATATACTGCTCCTCAGCTCTAAAAGCTTATCAGTTTACCTGGAGTTTGATGAGCCACACCCAGACACTGCTGTTGTTAACATGGGATATGTTTGAGGTGTTTTGGTTTTATATCAGTCAGTTTACTTATGTATGGGGTTTAACTTTCTCTAACCGTAATGGTGTTTTATCATTCGCAAGTTGCATGTATCTTATTTCCCCAGCACATTTAATTCAAATCTGTACCAAGAAAAATGCATTTGTTGTATTTCCATGAACACATTTATATTACTTGAATAAGATGGCCTCTAGTTTTTAAACTGACTTTGAAACATTGAATTTTTGTCAGATCACAATTAAGACATGAATTAACCATCTAGTGTGCCTTCTTTTAAGTGTACTACCTAACTTTAATTTCTCAGATGTTTGAATGCAAGCTTGAACTATGAATAGTGTTCTAGTCTGGCAGAAAAATGCAGGGAAGCAGTTAAAATTGACAGAAAACTAAAACAAACCATTTTAATTAACTTGTTTTAGAGTAATTAGTAAAACATGAAGCACTAATGCAGACAATATGAAGGGATTGAACTGAATATGGATGTAAAATTAGTTGTGATTCAAAAAGTTGTCAATATTACTTTGACAGCCTTGCTTGAAAAAAATTCTCCTAAAGCTAAAATCTGAGCATTTATTATACAGAAGTACATATATTGAAAAAAATGTGTATATTAATAATATATTTAATAAAAAGTTGATGCTGATTTGATGTACAGTAATTCAGATTTTGTCATTATTAAAATGCAATATGGAACATGTTTCCTCAGTAAAGGGGCAACCTCAGTGGGAAAGCCAATATTGTTTTAGTCATTGAAACTGCTAAGGCTCGATGAAACATTGTGTCTTGTATTAAGCCCTGCTATTAGATGTCACTTATTAATGTCTTGAAGCTGATACGTACCATGCAGACAATTAGGTAAATCACCTCTAGGATTACTTCTGTTTTAGGTTTGCGCCATGTGCAGTTTGTTTTACTATTTGCATGCCATGTATTGATTTATGTACATTAAGTGCACCCACAAATATATTTCTCATGGTTTCACTGAGGTGTGGATGCTATGCCCATTCAAGCAGTAAGTGCCCATTGTTAATGCAGCTTGTTGTCTGAATTGCTGTGAAGATGTATAGATTGGTTCATTTGAATCATGCAATGAGATCACCATCGCTAGATTTGTCGGAAATTATATGTCAGTATTTGAATGTGGCACAGTTCATCACAATTCAGTAGAAAATGACTTTTTTTCTTTCCCACTGTTGAGAATAAGACCAAAGTTGTTTGCTTTTAACCTAATTGATTATGATTACGGTAGGTGAAGCTGACTGTTAGCTCTGTGCTGACTGAGAAAGATGGTGAGAGACAAAGGACATTGGTGGAGGACATTAGACCACATCACTCACCAATTTGAACGGTGCAAATTACGGTGTTTAGTAGTCATTTTAGGTGTTTATCATTCCTTGTTAAGAAATGATATCGGCACAGCTGTTGCAATTTTTCTGACTTTGCTTTATTCATGGCAAACATAAGACACTTTTGAGCACTTTCTGCTGTGGTCATTTGGCCTGTCAATCAGAAACCTATAGCTACGTTACATTTATTACAGAACCCATAAACAGAATCAAAATAACAAAGTCTTAAAGATCCCTATGAAATCAGAGGTTTAGAACTACAGTGATACCTCTGTACTCGACCATAATCCGTTCTGAGGTGGTGGTTGAGCACCGATTTGTTCGACCACCGAAACCAATTTTCCCATAAGAAATAATGGAAAGTATTTTAATCCGTTCTTACCATTTAGAAAAATACCTAAAATATTATAAGAACGTGTATCTAAACAACAATGAATACGTAAATGTGCACAAGCAGTACATGATAAAGATAAAGCATTATAAACCATTTTGTATAATTTAGAGAGCGGTTGATGGCACTAGCGTCATCATGGAAGGGGAATCCCTTCCATGATGACGCTAGGTAACGCGCCTCCAGGGGTTTTCTCCCTTCTCTCTCTCTTCCGTGGAGGTGAATCTGGCTGGGCAGTAGCCTTCCTCTATTCTTTAAGAAGGAACCTGTCCATTGTCAGTTGCTTCTGCTTTAAGATAGTGGAAATGGTTGACTTTGCCATTTCGTACTGCGACGCGAGGTCGGACACTCGACCACCACTTTCATATTTTGCTATAATTTCCGTACGTAATTTGCGTACGTAATTTGCGTAGGTGTTACTACGCTGGCGGTCTGAGTCGAACTGACGCTTACCCGCTGGCCGAGGAACGCAGCCGAGGAGCGCGTTCGGGTCGACTCGGCTAGTCGAGCACCGAAAATCGGTTCGGGGTCTGATACATTTTCTACTCGAATTTTTTGGTCGAGCACCGATTTGGTCGAGTATAGAGGCGGTCGAGTACAGAGGTATCACTGTAGTTTGGAAGAGGGTTGCAATTCCCAAACTTAGCCATGAGTCCATTCCCAAATGCTGTGCCTCTTCTTTTTTTTTTTAACTTTACTGCTTAAGATTGAAAACACAGGATCTAAAAGAGCAATGGCAACAATGTATATTTTAAAACTACATCTGCTGGATTAGCTAATACCTAATTACTTGTCCCAATTTCCTTAAGGATCAATAAAATATCACTGATTTTAACCGTATTTGACTTCAGGGGCTGGTGTATAATATTTAATAAAATATTTAAATGATATGTGTGAGCACGTTTTGAGTGCTTGTGATGTGTATTAGACAAATGGAATGCTTGAGTTGACTAGTGGAATAAAGATGTCTTTGCAAAAATTGTACTTCTAAATTTTTTTTTAATGTATTCAGTATACAGCATATCACATTACCTTAACAATGTGTATGGACACAAAATACAGACACTATTATAATGGTAATCCTTGCACATGTTGAGGTCATTTGAATTTAGAAAGGCAGATATTGTTTCAATATCAGTTGTTATATCAAAGAAAACTCTACGACCACTATTTGTCTGTATCTGATTAAACTGTGGGGAAAATCTTTGGGAGTTGGCTGTCCCATGACAGGTTCAGACCAGCTAAGGAATCAACCCAAACACTTGGCAAACCATCTGCAAATAAAGACCCTTATGACAAGAAAAGCAACAGATGGTGGGACATAACTACTGTCACCAACTGCTTTGCAAATAAAAAAAAGGTTCTTACATAAATGTGTCAGTGTGAAATACATGAAACATATTTTTCCTTAGATGCTTTTATTGATCATCAACAGACTATACTCCCAATTAAAAAAACAAAAATTCTCAAAGATGTTTCAGCACATACTGGGGAAGTACATTCCTACCTTGTGGGCTTTTCAGGCCCTCAGCTTGCAAAGAAACTTCTATTTCTTTCGTAAACAAACTTCCGCCTGCTCTGAAAGAGTTCTTTTTAAATTAATCATTAATTCATTTATTCATTCATTTATTTGAAAGGGACAGAGGAGTCAAACATGGTTACAAGCTTGCTGAGGTGATGCATTTAGATTTTATAGCAAGTGCTAAGCCTCTCATCTCCAGTCCCTGGTTCGACTCTTCCACAATGTTGCAGTACAATCTAAATATACATAATTTAAGAACAATTGTATCATATAATTCTATATTATATTTAGTATGATAAAATCTACATTATGCATCATTTAATATGGTCAGACCACACAAATCAATAATCAAGTGCTGCATTTATATGAGCCCTGTATTGTATGAGCCATGTTCACTAATTCCCTCTCCCACACAACGAACACAGTATTACGGATAAGAGCAGTTGTGTTTTGTCTTTAATCAGGTTTTGGTTCTTGTGGGGAACATTTTAATGTCTGAGATGGTTTTTATGTCTGATAGCAAAGAGTTCCAAAGTTTCCAGAGGAAACACTCTGGATAGTGTGATAGAGATTGTTGGAGTGATGAATGAAGGATTTCATCCCCTTGTGTGCACTTAGAAAACGCCTTATGTCATACTAAATTGAGATAAGAATTTCTGACTCAACACTTGTCTGTAATTAAACCACAGAATTTTATTTAAATATAACATGAAATATTTGTTTTAGCCCACTGTATAAGGATAGGGACAGATTTACTGGCTCCTTCAAATGCTGTCTGGATCACTCTGGAGTTAGTCCAACTTCTGGTGACAAGCAATATGCTTGTGGCCTATTTGGGAGCTGCGAGGAGCTGTCCCTTTTATGCTGATGCTACAGTTGTGTCAAATCTCTGTGTATTTATATTCAGAAATATCTATATGAATTTGACAGCTTGGTTAAAAAGAAGACACCCAGATGAGTCGATCCTGCTTATATTAAGACACTTACTATTTAAGTGGGGTATGATGGAGAAAATGTAGAATGCTAAATGTAAACTAATGTAAGTTCAATATTACAGGCACGAGCAAACAGATGCATCTCTTCTGCTTTGTATAGTATCTCCACTGCCCTAAGGTTCAAAATCCATTGCTGGATCAGCGATCTGTAGTATAAATTGATATTGAATTATGAATTATAATTTATATATCAGACTATCATGGACTCCTTAGGAGTATTCCCTCGTCTACACACACACACACACACACACACACACACACACACACACACACACACACACAAATTCTGTGTGCCATCTCTTGTGGAGCTGAAGTGATCTCCAAAGGAAGGCAGGCCAGTGGTCTTTTGTGGTGGGGGTTGTTGTTCCGGGGTGTAGGGGGTGGAATGGTCAAGACAGACTCTCCTCTCTCTTCCTCCTGTCTGCTATGGGTGAATAGGTGATTATAGCAGCAGATGCGTCATTAGGTCTGAGCTTTATTCATGCATATGCAAGAGTGAGGAGGGAACATTTAGGGAGGGGGCATGCCCCACAGGAATCACATTTCATTGGTGTTGAGTGAATTTACGGGATGTGCCAAGTTGTTTTCTTACACCCCCCACCCCCAAACACCCACAATCGCACTCTCCATTTCCTCACACTCATCTCCCCCAGCTGTCTTTCCATGGCATTGCTAGAAAGGAAGGTCGCTGAGACAAATATACATGTGTAAATGTGTACTCAGCCACTTGCTACTTTAAACACTAAATGTTGAATACAGCAGTCATTGACAGTGGATTAAGTTTTTTATGCTGTTCTTTTGTTTACTTGCATGACATGTCAGAGCATGCATGGTGCAGGGATCACATTACTGAATAGGATTAAGACATCATGGATGTCCTGAGATGTTAATCAGTGGAAGAGTGAGCATGAAGATATTTCCAGTGACTTGTTGCTTTTTGCTCAAGTTATTTAAATTGGATTTGGTTGGGTTTTTGGTTAAATGAAATAGCTGCAGCTTTATGAATGTGGTGCATAGCATTTGTGCTTAGGGATGAGAACCCAAAGTCAGCAATGAATTCCAAAACCCTGCAATGATATAGTATTGACAAACTGCACAAACTGTGCAACTGTCTATATTCATAACATGAATTAATTACAACTTAACAGATCTTTTCAAATAGTTGGTTTTAAACTGAATCACTGGGAGACGGGGAGGGTTATCTGCTCCCCGCAATTGAAGCACAAATTTCAAATGCCACAGACAATGTGCATTGTGCTCCGGTCTTCTTGGCAGTGAGGGTGTACTGAATAAAATGAACAAAACTGCTGTAATACAAACACCACTTAAGCAGAAAGGTTATTGTGAGCAAAGAGAATAAGGACAAAACATAATGTCCACCAGTCCGACTGAATTGGACAATTCCAATTAGTGTGGTTGAGGGTCATTGTACAGCTTCTACACCTAACATTGAATAATATGTGGACAAGGAGCTTAATGTCAAGCTTGTCACATCAGACAAGGTAACTCTTACTCCTGACTATGACCAATTTCTGAGGTGAAGGACATGACAAACACGGATTCTGTTTCCAGTGTTAGACGGTAACAGTAACTGTTGTACAAGCCCATCCTTATTATTCTTTTTGTTACCCCTGAGTTTCCCTGTATGCTGATCCAGTAAAAAATGATGTGAAAAAAACTGCAGACCATTCATCTGTCAGTTGGAGAAATGTGGCAAAAAGGCTCTTTCAAAAATTGATGTACTTTTTGCATCAACCACATTGATTACAAATTGGACCAGAAAAGACAATTTCTTGATAAAGCTCTATATGACAGTTGAGGTTTCATCAAGAAGCAGTGTCGCAACTGTTGATTCAGCAATAAAACAGGGAGTTGCTGTTAGACTGAGAATGGAAATTTATCAAAACTGATTAACCAATCAAAGGCGTAAATTATTCTGAGCTGATACGCGTTACAAAACCACATCTGACAGGATGGTTTCACAGTGCTCCCTCAATAAAGTCAAAGAAAAACCCAACATGTCTGAGTCTTTTTTAACAAGTTGTATCACGTGACTGCAGTGCACTGGCATTGTGCCAGGAGTGTACCTTGCCTCACACCCCCAGTCAGTTATTATAGGCTCCAGCACCCCACAACCCGTGACGGCAGATGAAGTGGTTTTAAAGATAAATGAATGAATGAATGTATCGTGTGAAGATCTACCAATAAGTCCTTGGAGTCTTAGCCTGAACCCTACAGGAAGTTGACAGTTTTGAGAACCCATTTGACTTGACATTTGGAGTCTCTGAACTTCATGTGTTGGATAAAAGTCATGGCCTGAAGACATCCATGTCCATACATCATTAGTTTTCAATATCTTATTTTATCTTGTAACCTCAAGAAAAGTCAGAAAAAGGGAAACAAATCTATTAAAATGAATGGGCTTGCACAACAGTAGGCAGGCTTTACGCAAGTGCATGAAAATCACTTATCTAATTGTTGTTCTAATCAGTTTGAAGCTACAACGCACTACAGTTATACCAAAAGTGCAATTTGTATATATATTATTGCTGAAATCTGAAAATCATTTGTGTAATTGCACCAATGATTTCAAGAGTCTTGAATCTGTAGTTTTTGTTTTTTCCCACTAAAGAAAAAAAGTTGATTCATTGCATTACACCTTTGTTATCGTACTCACACACAACTATTGGCACAGTCAGATATGGCAGGTAAACAGAAGCAGATTGAAAAGAAATATTTCATTTTTTCAAATATCTCATTATGTTTCTTTTTTAAAATGTGCTCTTCTGTTTCTCCCATTAACTCACGGTATGTCTCTCTGTCCCAGGTGATGGCGTGGACATGTTTGCCGACATCACTGCATGTATGAAGATGATTTTAACAGACACTGTTCTGGAGGACTCAGGAACACTGCATTGGCCTGGAGAAACCTCATAAATACACACACACACACACCTTTCTGCCGTGCCTTGAGAAAGGACACAAGTGCGCAGACACAAACCATCTTCAACTGTAGCACACATTTCTTTGTGCAGGTTAGCTTCTTATACTAAAGCAGGTCTTGTCCCATCTCCTCTCTTGTGAGAGAGTACATTGTATTTCGTTTTGTATATTTCTGCCCCATCTCACCGTCACCATGCCAAGCTCCGTCCTCCGTCGGCAGATGAAAAACATGGTGAACAACTATTCTGATGCTGAGAAGAAAGTCAGAGAGGCCACTTCCAATGACCCGTGGGGCCCATCGTCGTCCCTCATGTCTGAGATTGCAGACCTTACTTATAATGTGGCTGCTTTCAGTGAGATTATGAGTATGATATGGAAACGGCTCAATGATCATGGCAAGAACTGGCGCCATGTCTACAAGGCCCTCACCCTGCTCGACTACCTGATCAAGACGGGCTCAGAGCGAGTGGCACTGCAATGTAAAGAGAACATCTTCGCTATCCAGACTTTGAAGGACTTCCAGTACATTGACAGAGATGGCAAAGACCAGGGCATCAATGTTAGAGAGAAGAGCAAACAGCTGGTGGTTCTCCTGAAAGATGAGGACCGCCTCAAAGGAGAGAGGTAATGAGTCATCATAAAGATTTAAACCATGCAAATCTTTAGACATGTATTGAAAAGCATAACGCCTATCTGATGAGGTTTTTGCGGAAAAAAACTCTTTTGCCATATTTTGCTCGAAAGCAGAGATTCTGTCTACCCCCTGTCTGCTAATATTTTACTTGACAAATTGAACTATGCTACAGTATGTCCCTACTTGTAAAATCCCCTGTTGATAGGCATGGCCTGAAGTTTTGACATCACACTTGTGCATTCTGACTATTGGACCAGAACTGGCTTCCAAACTATTTTTGTTGCCATGAATCTTGCACAAAGACCCAACCTTTTAAGTCTGCTTGTCAGTTCAGAGAAAATGTGCACCATCAGCAAAAGCAGCATTCTGCTGTCAAACCCTGCATGTGTGTGTCTGTCTCCCTGGTGAAGTTGAGACATTCAGCTCTAGGAAGAACAGTTAAAAAGATCTTTGACTTCGGGGGATGCACTTTGAAGTTGTTTTGTGTTATTTTTAAGGGAAGTGAATTTAGGATTGATTTATAATGCTGTCAGACATTTTCAATGCGCTGTAAGAATTATGCCTGACTCTCCTGGGTATCATCAGTGGTTAAGATTACATTTTACTGGTTGAAGCATTTAACTTCAACGCTCAAGTCTGCATGGTGCTTGTGGATCTTGATTTTCACACCTGTAAGTTTAACACAGAGCATTGCTGGGTTTATTGTTTATGTAAGATTTCAAACCATGTGAAAGATGATGAAGAAGAAGAAATGTAATTCCATGGGGAAACAAGGCAGTCAGAAACTGCAACATCCCGCTACACCCCTGAATTCAAAATTTGACCCTGACCTACTTTCATAGGTCAGGGTCATGTAATAAAAGACCCATGATCCAACATGTAACTGTTGCATTCTATTTATCATGAAGTTTCAGAGATGTGTACTTAAGATGGTATAAAAGTGAAAATCTGACCTTGACCTAGTTTTTCAAGATTTACCTTTCATCCCCTTGCCTCCCTGAATATAACGCCTTTTGTTTAGTCTTTCTATGTTATCCAGTTCCTGAGATATGTGCAAAAATACCTCAGGTTAGAATAGAATAAAGACAGTCACATACTGCAACATCCTGCGACACCCCTGAATACAAAATTTTACCCTGACCTACTTGCATAGGTCAAATATCAAAGCTAGTGCTTTTATCTATGGCCTTACTCACACTGGCCTTCTCCTTTGTCATTCTATCTCATCCGGTTCCTGAGTGTAAAGTTTAAATTTGACCTTGAGCTAGTTTTCTTAAGGTCATCATCTGGTTTTCAACCCCTTTGTAATGTGCTTTTTGTTTCATCTTTCTATCTGCAATGGTTGCAAAGATATTTGGTGGACTAACGAATGACTGACGAACACTGACAAGAAGCGAGATGTAATTATCTTTACACTCTTAATTATATATGTAAGGGCCCTGAAACACACACACACCATGGGCCTGTAAGCATGCAAATTAATACAGTGGGAGGCAGAGTGACGGACAACGAATTAGAAGTGTGCTCCAAATGAGTAGCCTGTGGGGGGCGGTGCCTTGCTCAGGGGCGCCTCAGTAGTGCTAGGGGGGTGAGCTTATACCTCCCATTTATTTAGGGCACTAATGGATCTCCACCATTATACAATTTGCCTAAAGGTCTGTTTTATTATTTGTTTTATTTTCATCATTTAGCTGTGGCATTATAGAGCTGATACCTTTTAAGTCTTATCAGGATGGATTTGCACTTAATGTGTGTGGTTTTTTTAAAAAGTGATTTTGCTCTTTTGAATTTCATGTGACAAATTGAATGAATTCTGATTTTGAATTAACCAATTAACCCCCCCCCCCCCCGTAGGTCTCAAGCCTTGAAGACCAAAGAGCGAATGGCTCAAGTGTCCACAGGGAGCAGTCAGATGGGGTTTGGCCGAGGCTCATCTCAGCCCAATCTCTCCACTTCTTACAGTGAGGAGTATGGCAGGTCAGAGGGCTCACCTGCCTCCTACCATGGCTGTGAGTATTAATACACAAAATGTATAGACACACACACTTAAAACACTCACTCTGTATGTTGAAGCAGCACACATAACACATAATATTGCTTTAATTATATTGTGTCCCAGTTAGTGTAACTTTGGCCTACATCCTGAAACATGCCCCTCCCCCCTTCTGTCTATGGCTTCCAGTCTCAGAGTAGGACCGCATTCCTGAGCACGCACTCATACACACAGACGAGGAAGCAGACTCCCCCAGCCTCTCCCCCCTCCCCCAGCCTCTATCATCCACATGACAGAGGAATCTGCTCGTCTTTGCAGTGGTACTCTCCTCCAGAGACGCAGTGAAGGAAAGATAAAGAAACACAGTGGCAAAGAGACACGTGCATAGATGAATATACAAAGATATACAATAATTCAAATGCACACTACTGCCACTACCAGCTAATCTGATCGTCAGAAAATAGTCATACCAAGATAGAAATAACACCCATGTATTCCTTTTTAAGAAGCAATGTAAGGGCTCTTCATACAAATATGATTATAATTAATCTTTCCATCATGTTTTTCTGTAGTTGAATCTGAGCCCTTTTTTGTTCAGTTGTTGAAGTGGAGGACGAGCTATAAGAGATTTTACATAAAAGTGAATGGATTGAAAGAAAGATGGCATACGGGAGGGGTAGAGTTGAGAAGAGCCAGACATCCCAGTCAGGAAATGGGGTTACTAAGTGAAGTTCAGGGGGAAGAATGGGGAAGGAAAAATTAAAGAATGAACTTCGGCCTCTTTTCCTTTCATCCTTTGACGTCCCAGTTCTGTGTACACACCAGGGTGTGTGTGTGCTTGTGCATGCATGGAGCTGTGCATCTTTTGCTCAGTGTCCCACATTCCTTTATATGAGATATGTTTGAGTAGGTTTCCCTCAGAGGTGGGAGCTGAAGCAGCTGACTCATCAATGGAGAACCCTGAAAGAGTGCCTGGGGTCAGGTTGGGATTGGGGTCGCTGTGTTTACTAGTTTAATGATATAGTAAAATATAAAATGTGATGGTAATCATTTAAAGCACATTTGCAGGGCACGGAGATAAATATCACCATCATATGTCATTGTTGTATATCAATGCATTTCCAGAAATATTTCATCACCAGATGATTCTTGTTTAAATAGATCGAATGACAGTAGTTGTATGGGTGACACCCTTGAATAGAAAACTTTTTCTTACCAAGACCTCATAAATCGGCTGTAGATGACTGTGGTGGTCATCAGTGTCTCCGAAGACACTGCTTTGAATTCCATGCTACACTGGTTGTATTCACTTCATTGAAAGGTTTTCTAAGTTGGAAGTTTGTGTTTATTTCCACTGTAACTGAATGTTTCACCAAAAAAAAGCTCAATAAGAAACAACTGGACTGAACAGCTAACACGATCAGAAGTTCAATTGAAGAATCTTGAATGAAAATTGTTCTTTTTAACTGTGACATACACAAGCAGTATGCTGTCTGGGAGAAATCCCAAGAAAATGGGAATACCCATATATGGAAAAATTCCCATAGTGGTAGGCAAGAATGTAGCGATGCTTTGAATTTGTTTGTTTTCTTCTCAAACTGGTCACTTGGCAGTTGCTGTTAGGAGAAGAGCTCAGCAAAAATCATCCGTTAAGATGATGAATGCACTACAACTCTGAATATTTTTCAGAGTTGTAGTGTTCTGTGTTCACTTTAACGCAGACTTGTAGATGTTTATTAAGAAGGTGGGGCAGTATTTAAATTGTTGACCTTTGCATTCTTATGCTGTTATCCCTTTAGCATGAAAACTGATGTTTAAATAAAGTCACACTGCTTGAATTGGTACAAAACACTCAGAGTTTATGGCAAATATCCATGTCCTTGTGGATCAGATATGTAGCCTATGTTTATGAAGTGATAAGCAGAACTTTGCTTTATGGATTTGTTTCTGGTTTGGAATCATATTTCAGTTCCAGTGAAAGTCAATTAGTCATGTGACTGCAATCCAGCTATTTCATTAGCACATAATAGACTCCCATCAGTTCTTATCATGCAGGTATATCGCTGTATTATTGTTGTGATTTTTAGGATGACATTAATTTCCTTCATCCTGGGTGTGGGTGAGTGTTTAACTCTTGTGAAATGTCAGATTTCCTTTAAACAAAAGTATTGCAACATTAACTTTTATGAAAAGATCTGACGTGGCAAATTTCCTGTAATTTCTTTGTAATAAACCTGCTGATGTGACATATCCTTCTTATAAATGTCTTTACAGGGCAAGATTTCAAAGATGTCTACGTATCTGAAATCTGTCTTTGCCATACATTTTATACAGAATAGCTGTCAAGAAATGTGTAAGATCATTGTGGTATAGTCTATATCTGTGTATGTGTGTCTGTGTGTCCACATCAGGAGGAGATCATGTAATGACTATTGACTGATGTTAGGAACAGAGATTTAAAAAGACATACAATATAGCAGATGTAAGCACAGAGACACCTGATTTAAGTTTACTGGTAAGCCTGAGAGAAATTGTGTCTTTTAAGGTCCTGCCAACATTTAAAGATATAATTTGTTGCGTTGAATATGAAAAAAAAAGTTTTGAGGCATGATTTGTAGAACAGTCTACAATTGTGATGGATGAAGTCACTGTGCTCAGTTTTGATAGATGGAAACAAGTATTACATGACTTACACATCAGTCATACGATGTGTTTTGTCGAATAAAGAAAATTACTGTATCTCATGTCGATGTTGAAATTTGAGTGGGATCCATCTAGCAAAAACAGTAACCCATGTGTTGGCAACTACTAAATGTTTTTAGTCAGCCTGCAGATCAGCAAATAAGAGTGATATTGTTTAAACATAAGGTAAGTGGATGTTGTGCGTAAGTTGTGTAAAGTTACACATGCATGTCATGAAACAAGTCATTTCATAAAGACTGATAATGGGCAGTCTTTATGAAATGACTTGTTTCATGACATGCATGTGTAACTTTACACAACTTATTCCATCTTCATTCCATTAGCAAGCAGGGTTAGCATGAACAGCTGTGATGCTAATGGGTCAGAGAAGATCAGCTGATTTTATATCAGTGTGGTGGTTTGAGGTATGCTCTGAAGCATTGTGAAAGGAGAGAGTTTTTGAGTGAATACAAACCATAGTGGCAAACAACAATAACTATAGTGTAAAAGGTGAATATGAAAAGCACTGTGAGCTGTTAACGTTGATTACAGTTTAAGATGGATCGCTAACTTGAACCCTGAAACACTATGTGCGTTCGTTTCAGACCCTACTCTTATGTTTGCTGATGTAAATGTTCTCACAGCGCCTCTCCGAACTCATATTGTTCTGCTGGTTTTGCTTCCACACCGTGTGTCCCATGGAAATACAGTGACATTATGATTTAGACATTGTAGGCTAAACTCATCAATTGGTTCTGGCGTAGAGACTTCTTAGTTCTGGCTAGATGTATATATAATTGTGTGTGTGTTTGCTGGTGTCTGTTTATTGTGCTGCCACATTGTCTGTTCTAATCCAATAAGATGATTGGACTGTTGTGCCTTACAGAGGCGATGAAGAAACCTCTAATTACACAGTGTTTTCTAAGCAGCTCAGATGTCATTCAAATTTGACTTATTTATGCTGAGTGATAAGTATACTCCTATTGTTATAATTCAGGGTAATTGCTCTTGTAGGATTGATACTCATATTTCTCTGGCCCAGAGACTCTGTACTTAATGGAGTCATAGTATATCATATACAGGATACAACAGAAGTCTGGTCCACTGAGGATTTTTACATATGTTCTGAATGTGTTCTGTAGCCACGTCCCCCAATGCGGGTTCAGAACTGGAGCAGGCCAGACCTCAGACCAGTGGAGAGGAGGAACTACAGCTGCAACTTGCTTTGGCCATGAGCCGAGAGGCTGCAGAGCAGGTACACAAACACACAAGCGTGCTGGAATACCACAGTGAATTCTTGCTAGCCAGAGTGACTTTTTGGAATAGTTTCTTTTATGTCCCTGAACTTAAAAAGTAGATTGAGTTTTTTCATTGCATAAACAATTGTGGACTCTCACATAAGTCCAGTGTTGTACATCTGTTAGCCGGGTACTTCAGCTCAGATATTTGCCTTGGGTTAGTTTTCATGAAAAAGATGAGAAGCTTAAAATAACACGATCTATAAATCCCAAAACAAAATATTGAAATAAACCCAAGATAAACAGAACTTTAAGCACCTCATTCTTAGTTTACAATCTAAACAAGTGCCCAGTCCATTATGTGACAGCCACTAATCAACATAATTAATATGGATATGTTATAGATCCTATAATTCATAATCTTTTTTCCATAGCTGAATAATTTTGCAAATATGTATTGTGCAACAGCAGAACAATCCACTAGTTTGTTTATGTTGCATATGTTGCACATGAGGGGTTTTAATATATCTGCTCTCGGTGTGTGTGTGTGTGTTTAGGAAGAGCGCATACGCAGAGGGGATGACCTGAGACTACAGATGGCCTTGGAGGAGAGCAAGAAAGAAGGTCCAGACTCGGCAAAACTGCCCAAGAAAAAGAGAGAGGTAATATCCGCAGAAATATGGAGATTAGAACAACTCAAGTCTCTTCCTATATGACGTTGTTCCTAAAATAGTCCTGTCTCTTCTCATCCTTTGTCTTAATCTGTCTACTACTACATTAACACTGTTAAAACCACTAACTGGCTGCACGCTATCTGGTTTACTTTGCATTGTTGTGCTTCATCAGTCAGCAAGTGAAGTTTGAGGTCGAGTTGTGATGAAGAGCGACTGCATGACTGTGGCTCATATTTTGTCTCCTTAGAAAATGACATAACTACTTTTAGTGTGTTTGAATGACCTTCCTTATTTAGAAGGTTATGGCGGAGCGACAGATGTTATTTTTTTTCTGATGTTCTTCCTCCTTTTGACTCATTTCATTTGTTCTCCTTTATCTGCATTTTTGTTCCATACCTTTCCCTTCACTGGGATTGTCTAACCCACTTTCTCTGTTTATTACCAGCCCCAATCAACTTTGATGGATTTGATGGATGTACCAGAACCTGGCGCCACTAGTGACCCCTGGGGCACGGGAGCTGTGGCCAAGGCAGGGGCCGTACCAGAAGACCCTTGGCACTCTTATGGTATGCATTTTCTTCTCAAGAAGTGCTGACATTCGATGAAAGCTACACATTTACTGTTGTCGAGAAGTATTTGAGTTCAGAGGAAATGATTCTCTCTCTGCTCTCCACCTGCATCTCCTCGGACTGAGACTCTTTGTTCAGTAGGAATGCTGCTCCACTGGCTCTGCAGCATTACATAGCAGGGGAGGGTAGGAGGAAGGGTGTTCAAGGAAGATAATGTGAAGGAATGGAGTGCGGATAGATGGGCGAGCCAGGGAGGGAGGCTGAGAGGAATAAGATGAGCTTTTAAACAGATGAGCTGTACTTTTGAATGGGTCTTCATCATTTTCACCCACCTGTTTCTTTCTACCTTTCTCTGGCTCTGTTCATCAGTCCCTCCTCTTCTTTATCAGTTTACCATTACATTTTGCAAGCTTAATCCAATTCCTTTGTCGTCTTAAAGCTCAAGTGCTCCCCCTGTCCCCAGGGCCTGCCCCTAAACCGGCAGCACCAGTGGACCCATGGGGTGCTCCACCTTCTGTCCCACCCCTAAAGAGCAATGATCCGTGGGCATCAAACACTCCTGCTGTCTCTGACCCCTGGAGTTCCTCAGCTGCCCGCCCTAAGACATCCAACACAGGTGAACAAAAGGAAGAATGTGATTTTGAAATTTTTTTCACGGGCAGCATAAGTTCTTTTCAAAACATTTTCTTTATCAAATGAAAACATCTGATCACGGGTTGGCTAATGCCTCAAAGACTTAACAGCTACCAGCTTTGCCACAAAGTAACACTTCTGCACACCTCTTGCTTCCATGTGCTTATTTTGTTCATTTGTCTCTCAGTTTGACCAAATATCCATACTCATTCATATTTGTGTTGTCTGTTGCTGTGTGTGTGTGTGTGTGTGTGTGTGTGTGTGTGTGTGTGTGTGTGTGTGTGTGTGTGTGTGTGTGTGTGTGTGTGTGTGTGTGTGTGTGTGTGTGTGTGTGTGTGTGTGTGTGTGTGTGTGTGTGTGTGTGTGTGTGTGTGTGTGTGTCCATTATGTGTCTGCATTGTCCCCTTTCAGGTAACTTTGACCTGTTCAATGCATCCAACGGTACGTCCAAAGAGGACTTCTCAGAGTTTGACAACCTACGCTCTTCCTCCTCTGTCCCCACTGGTACTCACCCATGTCTTTGTCTCTCTGTTGACACGGAGTCTGTGTTGTTTTTCCTTCCATGTCTGAAATTACTGTCTGTCTGAAGATGGACATGTGCACGTCCTTGTCTATATATCTCTAGACTTGAGCAAAGATGCTGTTTGAACCACTGGAGTCATATTTTATTTTAAGCTGTTGTTTTATCAGCACAAATTCAATCAAATGTTGCAGCAATAAGATTAAACAGTGGGGAAAAAAACCCCAGCCGCTTGCTCTCGTCTGGGCCCATATCAGTGTGGTGTAATCTGATGCTGCTTTTATGTGTTTATCGCAAAATTTCATTCTTAGACCTTGGCCATCCTGTTAATGGAAACCTTTTAAGTATTTGCTGTGATACTTTACAAAATTACCTTTTGATCTGTACTATGCTACAACTACAAATATCCCAAGAAGTCTGACTACACCCACTGACGGCTCCATTCAGTTGGGATTGAGAGGTCCAGTGAACAGATTGGCTCAGGTCATGTGTTTTGGCAGTGTCTGAGTGTGGGAAGGTGATGGTGGTATCTGACTTTCCATCAACAGGTCACTGATAAAGTACTCAAACACTGGCGTTTAAAAGGAAAAGCTCATTCACCCTCCTTATCTCCATATTATGTGTAGAGGTCACTCATCTCAGCAGTGTTAAGGAGGCAGCCCCCTGCTGGACAAAGTGTAACAGGGTTAACAGTGCAGTATCGAGAGGGATTATTTTGACTTATTGATGAATGTGGCATTTATTTTCAAATTAATCACTTTAAAGATAATATAGGAAATGGTAGAAAAATGCTAAGATAACCCAAAGTCATATTCCTGCTTTGTTTTGTCAGAATTCAAGTTCAAATTCTCCTCATTTAAAACCATCCTTCTATTTTCTTGTAGACGAGATTACTGTAATCATCTCGTCTATAGTTGCTTTTCCGTTTTGGAATCGAACCTGACGCGCCACCGTGCTACCCATTTAAAAGAGTTTAAAACTTTAAAACCAGAAATCGGAAGAAAAAAAAATCCTTGGCACAATTTCCTTGTGCCTGTATGCACCACTTGGAATGCTGTTTGTCCATTAATGAAGATATCCGTTGCTACTGTCTGGACTAGCCAGATTTTCTGCCTCTCCTGTCCTTTCATAAAACTTTCTATTGGTTATTTTATTGCATCGACTCCATTCTTGTTCTCAGGAAATCCAAATGCAAGTGTTCACCTTCAATATGACTGTTTAAAATTTGTATTTTATTTTAAAATGTGAGTACTCGACACAGATACAAACACACTTTCTATATGTTTAGAATCATAGCAAGCAACGGTTAGATGTGAATCTTATAATTTATTTTTTACTTGATCCTGTGGGCTAAGTTGTTTGTATTTTCTTCCTGTTTTCAGGATTTCTGTAATTAGTTATGTTTCGTTATCTCAGTGACACATTCAGAGATCTAGCTTTTCAGCAGTGGAATACAAATGGTCTTTGTTCCCCAGGTGATGGGGGCGTAGCATCCTCTATCCCCTCTCAAGCCAGTCTCGCGAGCAGCAGCAGCCTGGACCTATTCGATCCCCTCCCTACTACTACATCTTCCACATACCCAACTAGAAAGACTCCAGAGTCTTTCCTGGGTCCCAATGCTGCCTTGGTCAATCTGGATTCTCTTGTGACCAAACCAGCCCAGCCTGCTCCAGCTGTTAACCCGTTCTTAGCTTCAACAGGTGAGGAGAGAAAGATGGGATTTTAACATGTCAATGTCAAAATTATCATATGTTCATTCAAAAAATTGAGATAAATCTCTAATGAAGCTCAGCAACATAACTGGAATGTCAGAAATATAACAAAACTATCAACATTTAAAACTCACTGGCTGCCAATGATGTCTATAAACATCAATTACGTTTTTCAACGGAGAGGGCTGGAGACGGTCTGGCGTACCTGAAAATCAGGCGTCCAATCATGGGATTTAGCATAATGGCGACCGATCCATTTAGGGACACAGAGGATGGCAAATCACAGGGTAGATGGAGAAGTTGTGACAGCATACGATGCAACAAAGTTTGCGTATGTTGGTGCGCAGTCGCGAGCGAACATGGTGTCGCTCAGAGAAAAAAACACCTTGCAATCAGCCAAGAACAGAAAGGAAAAAAGATAAATGTCTGGAGTTTTGGAGTAAGGCCATCAGTTGGTACAAAAACGCTGTCAGCCAATGAGTTAATTCTTTCACAAAAACAGTCCATTTTAGAGTTCTAGTTATGCTGCGCTGCATTCTAATATTCTGCCATTTTGTTCCTCCACCTGTCCTGTAGGTGGTGCCACTGCAGCAGCCCATGTCAACCCCTTCCAAGTGACCCAGCCAGCGCCCCCCACCCTCAACCAGATGCGGATCAGCCCCATGCCTGCTGGCTTTGGCAGCATGTCTGAGTCCATGCCCCTCTCTTCCTTGCCTGCTCAGCCCATCACCATGGTCCCCCTGGCTGGTATGGCTTCCATGGGCCATGTGATGCCTGGAATGGCGGTCGGGGGTGGGGCGCCAAACACGGTGATGAGTGCGGGGATGCCGGCCTCCATGTCCATGCCCCAGCCCCTGATGAGTATGCCACCCCAAGCTGGGACCCAACCCACTGGAACCACCAACCCCTTTCTTTTGTGAGGGGAGTGACCTCCCCCCATACTCTCTCCTTTGCTCCTCCTTCACTTTGGCTCCTTAAGAAGCTTCAAAATGAACAAAGAGATGTCTTATTCCGTTTACCCCTTCATAACCAACTCCCAGCCAGGTCGTAGTGTTGGCTTGGCTTTCTACCCCAACTCACTCCCCCTCCTCTTTCTCTCAGCGCTACAAGCTGCCTCATCCTGTGTGATCCATAACAATCTGATCATAGTGGTAACCACAAAGAGTTTGCATCTTTACAGACTAGAGTACCAGCGGCGTTTACAGTCTTTCTCCACTGAGGCAGGGCAGGACTCCTCCTCATTCACTCACCTCCTCTCCTCGGCTTCCTTTAGGGTTGCTCCTCTTTCCTGTGGTGGAGTGACAGGAGAGTCTGAATATACTAACACCAGGATCTTTATCTCCTTACTAGAGCTAATCTTTTATAAGCCGTGTGTGTGAGAGTGTGTGGGTTTTATTTTCTACACACACTGTTTGTTGCAGAGGATTTTGTACAACCTTGTCTTTCGGCGACTGTTGGTCTCACTGTTACACTATAGTGAAAGGGAGGGAAGCTTGCCCCTAAGCAACACACACACACTGCTGCGGCTCTCGGTACCACCCATTCATGATGCCCCTCAGCTTACTTCCTCTGAAATCGGACCATTTTTTAAATCCACCACATGACCCGATGACCTCCAGAGGGTCACGATAAATGATGAACATTTATAAAAGGTGATGAATCCCTCGTCGTAAGGGTTGAAAAGATGTGCAAATTCTATTTTTGTTGGCGTGTGCTCGTGTACAGGTGTATTGTTAATACTTGGATACTAACAGCCACATGCAGGTGTGTTTGTCACTGAATGAATCTCCTCTGCTGTGTGTTAAGACATGACTGTGATGGCATCGGTTTTTTGCTATCAACATATGGATGCAGTGAGGCATCATGGGACAGCCCCCCCCCACCCATTCTTTTGTTTTTTTTCTAGGTTCAAAGGGAAGAGGATGGGTGGTGAGTGTAAGAGAGATGCGTTAAGCCTTCAAGTGTACTTTAATGAGCCGGTCTTTTCATTTTTGAGTGGAAGTGACTGATTGATAAAGCTATTTTCTGAAGTGCATGTATTGTGTACGCATCATTCACATCTACAGGGTTACAAAGATGGCACTGGGTTTGAATGTTGGCCAATTAGCATTGTGAAGCGTTTACCTCCGACTGGATTTGCTGTGGCTAATCTGTGTACAAGAACATTACCTGGTGGACACACACATGCAAATGGGATGGTTCCAGAATCAGCCCAATAATAGTACAGGGAATCCCACAGCAACAGTGAAACATGTCATGTAAACAAGCGGTTGTTTACATGACATGACATTTTTACTTGCTCATTAGTTGGAACTTCATAGCCAAGCCTTTCACAGTTTTGGAGCTGTGTTCTAGCATTTATCACCATCTTTTTTTTTTTTTTTTTAAGACACTTTTCTGTCCTCCTAGATTTTTCACCCTATGGGTAGGCTATGTATTTCTCTTCTCTTAGAAGCACAACTGTTACCAAAGTCATAGCGACTGTGATTTCTGAAGATATTGTACTTTGAGTATTTCGAACAGTAGGGTCACACTTCAATGACATGATTTTTTGTTTGGATGGATGGTCACGATGCGAGCGACTCCATTATATATTTGTTTTTATATTTCAGAGCTCTATGTGCAGTGTTTGTGCAAGAAAGTGTTGGCTGAATATTGGCATATTTACAGAGAACAAGCTGAGAGTTTATCTCATTTCTGAGTAGAGTGGTTTGAAATCCAGCCGATGGTATGTAGACCCTTCCTGTCTCTTGGTCACCGTAATCCCTTCTTTCAGTTCTGTTATCACTGCCAATGTTACTGTGGATGGGTTCTTTTTTGTAAGTTTTGTGTGAATTGCTGCCCTCTCATGGTCTGCTTATGGTAGGACGGAACACCGCAGGACCTCAGACCTTCATTTCTCTCAGGCAAAAGGAGGGGCAGCTCCAATGGTGTGTATGATTTTGATGCAGAGGGTGGTTGAGATGATTTTTATGCTAGAGGTCCTTGATGAATGGATGAGAAACTAACTTGCAGAGACCAGCAAACATTTTTAATCTCAGTTAAAGATATGCAAACAATGGAGTTTTTAAAAAAAAAAGACTTAACGCTTGATGTGTTTTGCAAAGTTAGATTTTGTAATAAAGTATTGCTATTTGAAATGCTACAGTGATATACTAGTAAATGTCACTTTGTCACTGGCCTTGATTTCACTGCCGCCTGACCTTAAACTTCACTCCAGTGATTGTGGTAAAGTTTCTTTTATTGATGCATTGAAAAAGACGACAGTCTCCAAGTCATTCAGTACTCCCAACAGTTAGATGACACTTGTTTTAATCGCTGGCAGCAGTTTCACAGTCGTGGCTATGGTGCAGTGAAAATACGGCCTGTGTGTAGTGAGATGCGCATTGCTATGTATTTACTTTGCTTTTATCAAGAGGACTAACTGACTTTATGACCTGTTATTATATCCATAAACAGCCATCTTTAATCTTTTCCATGTCTGTTTATTTACCCTTCCTATAGTACTGGGAGCAGGCTGCTTTTTTTATTGGATATGTGCTCAACCTGTTGGCATTATAACTGTATAATATAATTTATCATTTGTATTATTGTAACATACTGTTCCTCTGTATACCTTATTATTCTGTGTCATGGGTTTTTTTTGTAGGAAAAGTCACCGTGGTATTTTAACAGCATCTAAACAAAAGCAGCGGGCCGCACCCCGTTGGATGAGCTCAACTGTAGCTGCATTGGTTCAAAATAAAATGTGTATCACTTCAGGTCTGGAAGTCTGTTCTTGGTTTTTTTCTCACCAAATTTCCAGAAATGAGTAAAAGTTATCTCATGTTTCACTTCATAAGAACAAATGGAAAAATCAGCAGTTTAGGTCACATCCGTTTATTAAAATATATATATATGTAGAAAATTCCATGAAACACAATTCTGAGTTCAAATTGGGACACAACCCAGTACATACAAAAGCATCTGAAACTGCATGAATAATAAAATAGCAACTGTTTCACACTTAAAAACCTCTGCACAGGAATGTGTGTATGCTTTCCTGCCACTGCATAAAGTCACACTGGTACCAGTATCGCTGAACCATTCGATTAACTGTTAGGGTGAGAGTTGGGCTTTTGCTGCTCTGGGTTTCCAATGTCCTTGAATGCGTGAAATGCCGTTTGACTTATTTTATTTTATTACATTTACAGCTGTTCGTCTGTTGACCAGTTTGAGGCAGACTGCGTGTCTAGTCCTGTGTCGTAGCCCAGTTTCTTCATGTCTTTAGTCATGATTTGGAAGGAGGCAGTGACAAACCCTTGGGAACGAACACGAGTCACTGCAGTGTAAAAAATATAGGACATGTCACACTTCCAGACATTTGAGAATTAGAAAGTACTTTACATGTGTAATTGTGACAAATGATTTTACAATCTGAATAAGGCAGTCGGACTGCAACATCCCGCGACACCCCTGAATTCAACATTTTACCCTAACCTACACATTTTTTGTGGCTCTGACCTCCTAAAAACGATGCTTTTTGTTTTGTGATCATATCTCATCAGGTTTAAGAGATGTGTACCATCGTTCCTCTCGGTTAACGCGTTTCATGATCCACACACGATTAACAAATTCCGCGATAGAGCGAAAAACAATCTTATTTACGGTAATTTAAGTGTTTATGAACCCTCCCCATACTGATATTAAACCACCTATCTGTATTACCTTTTCCCACTCTCTTATTGACTGTCTAAAGTACTTATGTGTCTCACAGAAGTCCGACACTCACTCAGAACGTACCGCACTTCCGGATGCTGTCAGCCAATAGAATACACGTACGGTATCACGTGACTGCCTTCCAAAAATCTGCGATGAGTACAAAAGTTGAAATTTGACCTTGACCTGGTTTTCTCAAGGTCAAGGTCATCTCATTTTCATCCCCTTTGCTTTTTGTTTCATCTTTCTATCTGCAATGGTTGTGAAGATATTCGTTGGATGAACAGCCGGTCGGACGAACACACAAACATTGACAATTGCAATACATCACCGCTTTGCAGGACATAATTAATAATTTTAAATGTTTATCTTGTTAATCTCCGGATCACCTTTCTTATATTTCGGGAAACTAAAATCTGTTTTGGTTAAAAGAGAGGAACAGCTAAGGTTGTAGTGTTGAATATGTGAACAGAAAATAAAGAAGCGAATATTTACAGACCTTCTCTGCCTTCACCCTGGGCCACAACTTTAGGGTCTGTGTATTCAGGCCGCCGTCCCAACAGCCAGCTAAATAGAGGAGTAAAAAGTTGGGACACTAATGGCAATCATGACATGCAAGAGAAGTGAGCTTTTATACAGAGTATCGTAAAAATTCTCTCAGATTTTATTTTTTAATAAAAATACATATTTTTTTTAGACACACTTTGACCACTTGGAAAATTTAACCAATCAAATAAAAAGGAGTGACGTGCCAAGTAAATGTCACCTTCAGTTGTTTGTAAAACTTTCACATTTCAAAGAAGAGGCCAAAACCAAGCAACAGTGGGACTTGAATACAGACACACGACAGCTCCCACATCTCACCTTGTGAACTTTTGAAGTCTCCATGTGGGCTCAGGAACAAACATAGGAATGGTACGTGTGTGTCTGTGAAGGACAAGGAAGAAATGTCAACCAAAACCAGATCAAACCTCAGAAAAAGAAGCCATTATGTTAGGCTGAGATTGCTTTTTTTTAACTGAGTGGTCACGAACATGAACTAGGTAGGCATTTCGTAGAAATGCAAACAAAGTATTACGTACCGTCCCGGTGTAAAAGGGATGTGTGTTGCTCCATAACCCCTGACCACATCATTGCCAAACACATCTGGACCGTACACACTGACCACAAGCTGAGGCCCTGGAAGAAAAGTCATATTTTGTGGGTTCAAATGTGTATTTTCTGTGTAGATTGATTTCAAACGGCCTCACTGGAACTTCATTGATGTTTCGCAGTACTGTATATCAATAAAGGCAACATCTGCCACACAACTCATGGTGTTTGAGGACACAACACTCACATCCAGAGGGGTTAGTACTCTTAAACGTTGTCTCCAGGGGGAAGTTCCATATCAGTTTGTGTGTGGAATGTCTGCTTTTACAAGCTATTTGACTTATACCTTCCTCCAACCCCTAGAAAGAGAGAAAAATAAACCCAAGAAGTGTTTGCGTTGTCAACAGATTGGGATAAAACTATTAATAATAACATGTTAACAAATGAAGCTTTCGTGAAGTGGTATCACATCTCCGTCAATTTATTGTCAAAACGTTGTCCACAGTTTTTAACAAATTATGTTGGCTTTTCACAGAAGTGCGAAATGAACATGTCAAATCCGAATGAAGTCATCTTTGCTCAAACAAAATCAAAAGCTTAGCGAACGTCACATTATCGATTATTTCCCATCGCGGTCGAATAAATGTAGTTCTGTTTTAATGTTTCTTCATGCCAGAAATGACGCAATACTTCATTCAAACCAAGCACCAGAATACATCCACTGTACATGAAGCAGACCACAGCATTAAAACAAGAATTTCGGAGCCAGCATCTCACCGAAGTAGGAGCCCAGTCGTGGCCGTAGACAAAACAATATTTAAAGTACAAGTTGTCAAACTCTGGAAACTGAAATAGAACGAAAATGTCACGTTTATACCAGGAATCCATTGCACACTCAGAATGTTGACAAATGCATGCAATGGATTAGCTAACAGTTAGCAGGGGAGCTAGTACTAGCCGAATATAGCCTCTAAGCTAGGCTAAAACTCCATAAGACTACGCACGTTAGCTCCCTCAATTTGCCCGTTGACGGTAAGAAGGAACACAGACGGATTGCTCGCAGCCATCACGGTACCGGCTGATGGAATGTACTCGTGTAGAGACTTTCATTCATGCAGATGGGAAAGTAGGTTTTTCATTTTACAGGAAAACGCTTTGAAAACCTTTGAGATTGCGCTAGTCTGTGATGTCGCCGTTGCTGAGGCGACATATGCTCCTCCCTACGGCTACGTGCAAGGTCAAAATTAATAGAAACGCGAAAACAGCGCTAAACAAAACTAGATTGTCCACAGGAGGGCGATCGTGTAACACGCAGAGCCCACCCGGGGTCAATCAAATATCTTAACTGGATCTTCTTATCTCCCCACTAGAGCTAATCTTTTATAAACCGTGTGTGTGTGTTTTACTTTCAACAAGTATGTGTTTGTTGTAAAGGATTTCGTACAACTTTGTCCTCTCTTTCTTTCTATACGACTGTTGCTCAAGGATTAAATTATAAGCAGTAAAATCTAACAGTGTGTAAACTAATCTGAATCCGAGACAACCTGGGAACGTCCGTGTTAATTTAATACATTTTGGGGGTTTTTCTTATTTATTGTACAGTAAAATAATATGTGCTTTTAACGGTTTTCTAGTGATAAGTAAAATGACGTCAACTTGTTTGTTTTTCCTTGTATTTTTTTTAAACCAACATATATTCCAACCATTTTCCTCACCATTTTATACTTTGTCCTCATGGACTGACACAGATTCCACATTTCATCATGTGTGCCCACTCTTCAGTCAAAGCACCTTAAGTTGCTTCCCATTGAAGACATCCCACAGTCTTTAGTCTGGGGTCAGAACTGCTTCCAGCATGCAAATGACTCCATCACAAGTGGCTGTACTTTTTAAGGTCAGAAGATGCGTCACCTCTCTTTCAAGAGGGCTACTTTGTTCAGAACTTACAATCCTCAGTTGCTTGTGGTTGAACGTTGAGAAGTACCATCTCTTTGCCCTCATTGTGATTCATGCCTTCATACTTGGACGGGTTATTTAAACAAGGGAGGAATTAGTTGGATAATGGCATCATGGTAGAAATTAGTTATTAGTTATATTCTATATAAAGTCGTAAGACTATCTCATTTCATTTTTGCAAGGTATGTTTCCAGCTGGACTTAAACTGGGCTGAACTCAAAGAACCAATGGCTTGGAAAGTTACTTCTTCAAGAATTATAAATAATTTAAACGCAGCATTTGAGCTCAAATTTACAGACTCTGCCTTGCCCTCTGCTTGTGGATTCCTATTCTGTGTATCTGCTTCTGTTTTACTTGAGTGAAAACCTTTATGGTGGGACAGGACCTCCAGCTGCTCTCTATGTAGAATCCTAATATAAAAGGACCTCACCTGCCTCACCTACCTCAGTGTCTGTCCTTCTGGAAAAGTTCATAGACTCTGAAGTATTCAAATAAAAAAAATCTAACATTAATGCTGTTTAAAAAATGATTGATTTAGTTTTCATGCTGAAAATACTTCCAATGAGCTGTCTAGCACCAGTTTTCCTCCTCTTGCTTGATCGCACTGTTGAGCGCCTCCTAAGGTCTGAGATATGCAAATAAATTCTTTTTAACAGGTAGCCACATCACACTATAACACCTTACACAAAAGCAATTCCTTTAACTCACTGTTCTTTTTCTTCTTTATTTATTTAGTTTCCTCACCAAACCCCTCCACTTCTTCTGTTTTATTTACAGCTGGCATACTCCCACTTTCTGCCTCTAGCCCATCATCTCTCCATCCTTCCTTCCCTTTATCTACTACTTATCTGACCCTCCTTCCTCTTCACCTGCCAATTTGTTGTCACTTTTTGTTTCTCCACCTCCCGCAATCTCCCTGCCCACATTTCATCTTCAATCATCGCTTTATTTATTTTTTTCTTGCCAAAATCTCTTGTCTGTGCTTCCTATTTCCTCTTCCCCTTATCAACCTCACAATTTTATACTTCTTGTTTGGACATGTAACATTCCTCCCTCATCAACTCACTCCTTTGTTCCCCCTCTTCTCCTCTTCCCATTGGCTACCTGTCCCATTTCTCCTCATCTCCCATTTCTCTGACCCCATTTTCATTCCCTCTCATCCCTCTAGTCCTCCTTTCTGCCAAATTTCCTCCTTTCTGATTTGGAGTCAGAACTGGCAGCCATAAAGTCACTGTGGAGTGGTAAATAGGGTAGTCTAGATAGATAGGATTGGCTAATTTAAGATTGAAACTCCTGCAAATTCTGAAAAATTACATCTCACAAGACGTTCGTGTTCTCATTTCCAAAAACTACATACAAGTACAGTATACACAATATACCACATAGTATCACTGAAGTATTTTTTCAGCAAAATTTGCTATGTCCTGCAATTGTACATGAGAGCATCCTTCATTCACCACTAACTGTCCTTTCCAGGTCCTTTGTGATTGCGAGTGACACTATATGTTTCTTTTATGTTTCTCTTATGGAGATATTTTAGTGGTACAGAGCACCCAATGATCTCATGCCCTCAGGCTGCAGCATCTGGGAGAAAATGTTTCACTGAAGTGCCCTTCACAGGAATCTGCTGGTTGTAGAAAACAGAGAAGAGAATGGCACATAAAGAAATACTGAGAAAGATGGTTCTCCTATTTTAGACTCATCACATACACACTTTGCAGATGACCAACAAACTGGTAGATCACACTATAGAAAATGAGCATATTTCATTGAGTCATAATTTATCTAATTTTCAATTGGGTACACACACTAAATTGGCTTATTAAATTTGAGAGATTTAATGAAGTTAATGTCGCAGACTGCCTGTGACGATTCCTTACTATTGGTTCACCCTTTATTCGCCTAAGAGGTGGCTTGATAACTTACTGTCCTGTCCAGAAAATATAAAATAAAGTTGTTTTTCCATGTGAGGCAGGATGGACATGTGTAAGACTTATTGACTTAATTCATTAAACCATTAGCCAAAAATGACAAAATCTTTCAGTTTTGTCATTTTGTCTGAAATGTGTATCACATACATACATACAGTAACGGCATTCTGCGAAACAGCACATTGTATTGCATGCGAACTTTACTTTATGAGAGCGGTCCATCAATTCCACACTGATCGACCGCTCTACCAACTGTATTGCTGCTTGAAAATGCTGCATGCAGTGCCTACGCCAGGGCAATAGATGTCAGTGAAACTTTTCAAATTCAACACAACAGGATAAGATCTCATCGATGGCTTTGCAAATCATCGTGAGGGAAGAGGTAATAAACCCAGTACACTCTGCAGCAAAAACAAAACTGTGTTACTGACCCTTCATGAGTGCTTTTGGCTCTCAAAGGACCACCAGAATTAGTGTTTTAAGGTTGAAGGCTTCTTTTATAATATTCTGAATATTAGAAGAGGTTGTTCAAATTTCAAGGAACTTTTTAGAGCACCCTCACAAATTTTTGTGTCTGACTTTCTCTAATACTTGATTTCAGAGTACTGTTATAGCTAACTTTAAGTCGCTTGTGTTGTTATTATCATAATATTTAGATATTACAGTGGTAATCAGTTGAAGAAATATTTTGTAAATGTATGCACACGTGAATTAAAGTAAAGTTTTCTGTCTTCTAAATAGGCTGTTGAAAGCCCACAGGAAAGCTAAATGAGTGTTGCACCACTCTGATGCCCATAGCCTTGACTGTAAACAGGAAATCCATCTATGGTCATGAGTGCTTTGTGAGTAGTTGAGCCTTGTCAAACCACAAGACCAGTTTACTTTTCCTTGAAAACATGAAGTTGATGATAAAATCAGTTATGAAGATCTCAGTATCCGCAGAGATGGTGAATGAGGACCCTGGCTTTCCAGGCAGCATCAGTTTCATCTTTAGTTTTCTGGACTGTCTGCTCTGCCTGCAGGCGACCACGCTGTAATCTCAACCTCCACCGTCCTTCACTGCCGAAGAGATGAAGAGACCAAGAGGAGGGGGAGGGAACAAAGCAGTACAAGGGAAGGTTACAGGGACAAAAAAAAGTGGTATAAAGATATTGGAGGAAAAAAGAGGGTTGTTTTAAAGACTAAGCAATGAGCTCAGGAGAAAAACGAGAAGCTGATTACTAGGATGTGAGAAGATATTCTGAACAACTCAAAGTGCAGGTTATTTAGAAATAAATCATTGGAGTTTGACCTTTTAGGTCAGCCTGATCTGAACTCCCCAGTGGTGGAGTAATAAGTCCCAAAGCTGATGTCTCAGGTTAAAAAGCTGAAGCTATCAGGGAAAGCTTGTTATATTTTCCTTTTGTTGGACAGAATCATTTTCTGTACTTTGTTTTAATGTTCACACTACCAGTACTTCTACTCAAGAGTTATTACAGTAAAGATAATAAAGACGAATGTAATACTGTTGCAGTTGATGAAGAAAAAGGTTTTTTAAAGTTTAAAGTTTTTCCCAGCGTAAAACATGCATCAGTGCACAACTAAAACATACCCAAAGCAAAACAGAACAAAAAGTTCTTGTCACCACTTACATTCCGATTTATTTTCAACTTGTGTTTTTAGAAGAGCCAAACAAATATGGACGCATTCATAACTTTTATCCCATGAAAAGCAGCAAATCCAGAAAAGTCAGCCTTTCCCATTTCCATTGGTGGATTCCTTCTGAAACAGTCATCTGGTCGTCCTTATACCTTGTCATTAAAAGAATTATTAAATATATATGAGGCAATGCCAACTCTTCCACATCATTTCATGAAATACATCAGGTAGTTTTTGATTATACTAAAATACAAATTTCAAAAAGAACTGATCTCTAAATCTTTTTAATGGACAAAATAATAAGGTCAGGTGTGCAACTGCATCCCCATTAACTTCGCATTTCGATGTTGTAATCACCATTTTAATACATAATTCTTATGCTTATAAACAGTAACAACTGTGAAAATGTTTGTGATTTGAAGAAATATGATGATGTAACCACAAGAAAAACCCATTTGTTCACTTGGGTCAATACACAGTGGCTGGTCCTGTGCTCGTTGAGCTTTGTTAGCTCTCTCATTGTCAAATACTGTACATGACAATAACTGAAGTGTACTTGTGACGACCAGAATGTGGTAAAAGTGCACACATGCAGAAAACCGTAGCAAGTTATTACACTTGATTAGGTGGGTGGGGCAGGAAGGCTAATGAGGGACCATAATCAAAATGTATATTTACACCTCCTTATCTCCAATATGTGCTGCAACATGTCAGTTTAAAAAAACATAGCTGGATTCCTGATTGACCAGAGATGGTCCTGGCTTCTTCATTTTCAACAAGAACATTAAAATCACTAACCAGGAGGTGAAACACCAGCTTGAAACTTTCATAAGCTCCAATGTGGTAAACTCCCAATGATAAGACACAATCTGTATGGGACTTGAAAAATGACGAGGAGCTATGATAATTGAGAATAATTGAAAAGTGAAAGCAAGAAAATTCAGACGCTCTGTAACAAGTTTGTCAAGCTCAAAAATGAGTTCCAAATGCTGGAGGCTTTAGATTTTAGCGCTGTCACTGAGGAGCTCCATCTTCAGCTCCAGCGTACATTGACTACTGTATAATAAAAAGGGTTAAATTATTAAATTAAAAAAACGGTATTTTCCTGACCTTTAACATAAGTACGTTTACAAAATAGGAAAATAGATGGATTTATTATTGATTATTGAAAATGACCACACAGTGTGTATGTCCATCTGTCTATCCATCCAACCATCCATCCATCCATCCATCCATCCATCCATCCATCCATCCATCCAGACAATAAACATAGTTGAAGCAGAAGAACGGCACATACCCTACATTCGTAAATGTAATCAAAATCTACTCAAAAGTTTTTGAGTAAACCTACAAACAAACGGTGACAGAACATGACCTCCTAGGTGAGGTAATGATGAAGGTTGGTTAGTTTTTGTTGTGTAATTTGATTTCTCTGCTGTGCTCTGGGACCTGACGACCACTGAGGGATATTTAACCTTCATTTAAGCTGTTAAAGGACCCATTCTGATTAACAATAGAAGCCTGGGGAATGTTGGATGTGTGTGTGTGTGTGTGTGTGTGTGTGTGTGTGCGTGCGTGCGTGTGTGTGTGTGTGTGTGTGTGTTAGAGGGAAGCAAGCCAACTCAGCACTCATAATTTTGCTGTGCTACAACTGTTTCACAATTAGTGGTACATTTCACTGAAATGTAACAGATTTGGAAAAATTCTTGCCTGAATGTTTGATTATTTAATTATGTGATATTTAATTAAAATTTAAGATGCAGGTCTATGGTTGAAATTAAATTTTGTAAAACAGGCAGGGAAAACCCCAGCTATCATGGAGAGCCAATGAGGTGATTCTATCAATAAAAACAGCTCAAAAGTGTGACTGAAAGACCGTTTATTTTTTGCAACATGATGTGGGACAGATTGAAACAGAATTCACCTCAGAGCTACTCACAGATCCAGCAGTAAGTTGAGGGTATCTTTTTTAATGGAGGCCTGGGGCAAGATTAACTTTTAGCTGTATGAATGCAAACAGGATGACCCTCCGTAACTATTGCAGTAGATTAAAAAGAAAACAATTTTAAAAAATAATCCTGACATTATATGCCTCTCTCCTTAAAAACAATATGAAACAGGATAGATGGCGGGGAGCATTATGTTTTATAGTGTTGATTGCATTAACTACTCAATCAGTTGTGAAAGCAAATTTAATCCTGCTCGTTTGAAAAAAACTGATAGAAGGTGAGGTGGTGGCTTCTGGAATGTTCTTTCCACAAAAAGCCATTCTTTTTAAATTATTCTCTTCATTTTGTTGCTGGTTTAGCTTTACTCCTCCAATTTTGATGCCACAAGTGTTCATAAAGAAAGATCACACTATACTGTGCTTCTCATCTTTCAGGTTCCGGCTCATCAAATCAAGACATGTTTAGCTGTGTCCTTATACAAGATGAATTATAAATAACCCAGCTTGTGTGCCTGGTAGACGCTCTGGTACTAAACTGCTGTCAAAAATGTGTTCCAGTATCTTAGTTTCTTTCAACATTTATTTAACTGTTGGAAAACTGTGATTTTTTTTTATCTTGACCTTGGATTTATAGTACAGTGATGAAAACACACCACATGCTTTTGCTGGTGGAGAGAAAGCCAGATACCCCAAAAGAAATCTATACACATGGACAGAACACAGGAACCCCACACAGAAAAGTCAGAGGACCTCTTGCTGTGCTACCCACTACCATTATACACAAGATTTGTGTAATATCCCAGATATGATTCAAGTTATGATACTACAGTTTTGTGACTCCTCTTAAATACTCAACTTTTGTAGTACAGCACTGCCTCCAATCTTAAAAAGAATATTAAGCATTCACAGAATAAAATGACAACCTTTTTATTGATTGTCTGGTGAACTGTAAATATGACATTAATGCTCTGTGGAAATGAAATGCAAGAGAGCACCTGTTGTGAATCTTTATGTTTGTGATGAGAGCTATGATCTAAGTATCCAATTGGATCTCACATACAGTAGCTGCTGGTGAAAACTGGTACAATCATTTTTATCCTGTGAGCATATACCCTCAGCAAGACTCCCCAGACAGACAGAAAATCATAGCACGCTTGATGATTTCCATCTTTCCTCTGTGCCTGTATGTGTGTCACACGACACACCTATTTAAACTACAGTTATTTTGCTGATAAAAAAACCCAAAACCTCCTCAATAATTAATCTATAGGGGAAATGACTCAGGTAAACAGAGCCTTTGTGTCGCCGTCTGCTCGATTTTGTCTCTCTGTGTGTCGGCAACTGAATAAAAGAGAACAGGTCAGGTACGAGCACCATCGATTTAAGACTGACGTCTGAGATATGAAGAGCCCATTTATTATGGAAGCCCATTAGTAATGTATGCATATCTTTATGTGTGTGTGTGTGTGTGTGTGAAAAAGATGGGAGAGGGTGGAGGGACAGAGCATCATAATTTATACGACTCCTCCATTAGCCAGAGTGCTTCTGTGACAACGTAATGGCCGCCACCCAGAAAACAGGGTCAACCTAGTTATGAACACCGCTGATGTCAATGTAGTAAAGTGGGTCTCAAAGCCCCGCTTGGGTGGAGTGAACACCCGCACACAAATGCATGCATGAGCATACAAACACACATACTCAGGCAAAACAACACTTTGCATTCAAGAGGTTTTTGAAATTATCAATAATGAAAGAATGTATGATGGGAAATGAAAGACAGAGCTGGACCACATGAGTGAAAGAGGGAAAGTGTGAGTGGATGAAGAGTGATGGAGAGCCCTCCCATGGGAGCTGCTTCCAATACAGCACTGTTACGATGGAGCTACCCTTGCCCATTTCCCCCAAAAAGCATCTCTGTGGGCAGATTTTCTTTTCCATTATAAACCGATGGACTGAAAAGTGCTTAAGATGTTTTCAGGATCTGGATCATATTTACTGTAACTCTGGTAAAATGGAATAAGAAGAGGAAAGTGGACGAGACAATCAGTCCAGTTGGAAAGACAAACAGATGCAGAAAGTAACAAAGTCAGAAAAAAGAAGACTCAAGTGTTGAGACACAACAAAACACGTTTTTCATGTGCACGTTTAGACGTTCCAAACAAATGTGAATACACCCTCCTCCAGACAACGTAAGTGGGACTTGGTGACATATTTGTTACGAGATTAATTTCTAACTTTTTCAGCTTAATTGTTTAAATTGGCAAATTGTTAGTACCCTTACAATATTTTTAGTTCTGGTCGATAAGGCAGTGGCTCTGCTCATCCCTTCTGACTGATATCGTAACAAATAATTCATGGCCTGCTCTGGAACTTTGCTCAGATGCTAATGAATACTAGCTTGAATCCTCCTGACTTTGATGATTCTTGAACATTTTATTCTAACCTCACAGTCACCATTATCAAACTGTTAACCTCTCCTTACCTATAAAAAGAATGTTGACTACTACTTGCCAAATGTTATCATTCTGCATAAATTTATAAATGCTGCAGACAACAAGAATTCTTTTTTTTAAAGAGTTTCTTACTGATATCGGTGATCACATAAGCATATCAAGGAGGTGATGAACATATTAGCAAATTCTCTGGGTCACACCAAATTCACAACACCAAGTGTGCAAAGCATATTAAATGGAAAACATCAAAGAATTAATGATATTACATGTCTGGGTGAACGTAACATTATGGGTGACTGTGTGAGGGATCCCACGTCCGTAGCACCACACTGCTAAGATGCTGTTTGACTGCATCTTAGAACTGTACAAAGCAGCAGGCAGGGTCCCACGGGCAGTACAATCTATATTTCAAGAGCTGCAGAGATGCAGTAGACTTCTATCTGCTACTTTGTAGATGCTGGAGGAGAGACGTGAAGGGCGGGGGCGAGGATGATAATGGATGAAGGAGAGGAAGAAGAGGCCAAGGGCTGGAGAGGGGAAAAAAATGGTTTGGGGGAAATGTGACACATTTAACAAAAAGAGAAGGATGATAGAGAGGAGCGGGGGAAAATCCAAACTGATCATAGCCACCAGATGCAGACAGCAAGAACAAGTGTTGGTGAAGCATGACTGCAAGAGCCTATGCTAGCAAATAACACTCCACATGATAGCTGGCATCAAACCGTGCTGCTCAGCAAATTACAGGACAGATTAAATGGAAATTAGGACTCACTTATCTGCATTCCTCTCATTGTCATTGTCTACAAATACCCCGTTGACACTGAGCATTTGTTACATTACAGAGAGGGTTTGAAAAAAGATAACTTCACACATATATCACTGACTCTTTATCCATAACAATGTTTAATGAAGCGCTACGATACAAATAGAGCCTCTAAGCCTTTGGTTGACTGACTTCCATAGTTTCATTTACATGATTTTGGATTTTAATTTCATGGATAAGGCTTACAAAGCTTGGACTAAAATTACATGACAGTATACCCTTAAGATCCACCACATACCAGAGTATTATCTGGAGTCAAGTGGTGTCCCAGATCCATAACGTTTAAATCCGTAGAACTCATGTAAAATTTGCTCCTGTGAAATAATAAACGATAATATTGCTAAATAAACTGGAGCTTAAAGTGGTATGATATGTTCTACTGTCTCTATTTAAAATAGATGACAGTTTCCAGATATACAGTGTATATCTGACTACATCTACAGTGGCCACACCCATCTTTCTGACCCACAGCTATCTACTTCTAACTTACACCCAGAGAACACAAAACTCTTTCTACTGGAGATTGTCTTAGCCCATTGGGTATTGTGGCATTATTATAGATAATTGCTCCTGCTGATATCAGTCTATTTGTAAGTCTTCATGGAAAGTCCCACCACAGGAAGTGGAGGCTGAAATGACCACGAAAGCAAAACAAGCCCACATCAATACGTAGCTTTGAGTTGTTTGTGATTCAAACATTCTCACAAGCACCTACATGTGACTTTATTCCGTATTTAGATATTTATGATGTCATCTTACAAAACCATAAGAATGGCTTCATGATGGTAAAACAGGTAGTGGACAGCAATGAAAAAGGGGTTAGATATGCACATATACTTCTCACAGTTGATGCTCACGCTGAAGATGAGATTCCTTGAAACATGCAAATGCATGCAAAAGGTACTTACCATGCCAGGAACACCTTGGGATGTGGGTTCGGATAGAAATGAATACGAAGTATCACTCATGCATTTGTATGATTTAACCAGCTTAAGCACATTAGAATTGAATGACACTGAATTTACTAATGTTTTGGTCATTTGTCTATACCATTATCACTAGAAGGAAGTTATTATTATTACCAAAGAAAAGGGAATTACTCTGACTGAATTTATAAAAGGATTTGATCTCTGATAAACCAGTTTCAGAAAATGTATGTGGAATTGAGGGGGAAAGTAAGAGATTCTCGAATGACGTGAGCATCACATAGATAAAAAAATATGTAAATCTGTCTGAGCTCTTGGTGGGAATCAACAGGGGACTGCTTGTGTGTTTGCATCTGTGCAGTTTGCCACAGTTTCTGCATGTGCGTGGGAGCATGCACGTGTATGTATGAGTATGAGCGCAAGCATGCATAAACTCATTGCAGAGTGGTTGGTTGTGCTCAGCACTGTCTCGTTGCATAGCAACAAACTCACCCCAATCCTTTCCACCCCTCCTCCTCTTCCTCTTTTTCTTCTTCATGTCTTTTTCATGTGCATTTGAACTTACAGTGTAACCAGAACACATTTTCAACACTGTCACACACATACACACGCCACCAGAGTGCAGAACCTTACTTAAACAACACCAGTTTGTGTGCATGTGTGTGTGTGCAATGTATTACTGATATCTGTAATTCCACAGTACCGACATCATGAAAGAGGAAGAGAGAAGTCGTCTGCCTCACAGCTCTGCATCACTGATAGAGAGAAAGAGAGAGATGGTGAATCCAGTTCAGGGTAATTCTGCAGATGAATATTTATGTTTTTACCCTGAATAACAACGACGGCTTTAAAGCTTGCCCTGCTCATCCCTTCCTTCATCCCTACTTCGCCTATTCCTCAGTCTTTCACACACAAACAGAAATACATTCAGTACTTCCACAACAAATTGGGAATTTTGTTTCTCATCACGCCCAAATCTGCCCTCTGCTTCCTCGCAGTCTAACCTGTGGCCTAGATACAGATATATGCACAACTTCTTCATACAAGCCTGCAGCTAAAGTAGTACACTAGATGATTCACGTTACAGTATAACAGATGCCGCAAAAGTGAGTTGTATCAACCCGGTTGAATGCTCTAACCCCCTAGTTGTTGTACTGTCTCTTGTACTCCTGTGTATTGATGTATGCGATACTTACAGCCTAGAGGCATATTCTCTGTATTGAACAGTAATTATGACACTGGGTACAATCACAGACTCTGGTCAAAACAGCAATGATTCACCGCATTCATGTGTAATTTTATGTATTTAACAAGGGATGATTGCATTGTAGAAACATGATTGTAATGCTGTATCTCACTGTGCAGCCAGCAGTAAGCTTGTTATGACCCAGTGATCCAAATAAAAGTTAAATCCTACCATAGGAGGCAACGTAAAGCAGGATTGTGAATTGCTAATATTGTCAACTACATTGTTAAATGCAGGGACCTCAGAAGAAAAGGCTCCTCATAAAATTTAACATTTAACAAACAAATAAGTAAGTAAATAAATAAATAAAAGCTGGTGCAGTTTTAATGACTCAAATGTTTGCACAAGCTTGGATGTCATGATTTTATTTGTTTATTTGTGTGTATGATGTTCAGCCTTCCCTACCACAGGGTCTACCACAGGGATAATGCTGACATAAAGCATGTTGTATATGCAGTTCTCACAATATTCAATTAATATCCGTTGAAGAAAATTTATCAGAGTTGCTGCTGTCAGTACTGTATTAGTAATTCATAACACAACTGCTTGCAGGTGAAAGTGGTCACTAAAAGTGATGAAGTGCCAAAGAATTATCACTGACAAACAGTGTTAGCAACACGCTGGTGAGCATAATGAACTGTTGGACTTGCTGGAAGGAGCCACTGAATATTGGACTAAGGGTTTCCCAGGTGGGCATGGATATGACTTCAAATCAACACTGTTTCTCAAAATCTGCTTTTTATATTTTAATCTGTATTGTGTGTGTGTGTGTGTGTGTGTGTGTGTGTGTGTGTGTGTGTGTGTGTGTGTGTGTGTGTGTGTGTGTGTGTGTGTGTGTGTGTGTGTGTGTGTGTATATATATACATATATGTATGTATACACATTCAGTATATAAAATGTGTAACAGTGTAACAAATTAACCACGAGTTAAAAATATTTCATCCGCCATCTTAACAGTAGTGGTTAATGTTTAGCTAGCCATCTATACTATACTAGTCTGTAGTCCACTGTGATTCACTAGTCTGCTGTTCGTTTACTTTGGACTTGCTCTTTCATAGCTGATATCGTTAGACTCATTAGATCAATATATTTAAGGTGCCTTATAGCCACCCAACTAGCGGAATCGCATTTTCCTGCATATAGAGCAGCATGTAGAAGACCAAAGAGGTTGGGGGAGACCAAATGGGAGGTTTATGGATGTAGGAAAGACCAAAGAGGAGGCTTATGGATGTAGTGAAAGAGTACATGAAGGTAGTTGGTGTGAGGGAAGCGGATGCAGAAGACAGGGTTAGATGGAGGCAACTGATTCGCTGTGGCGACCCCTGAAGGGAAAAGCCGAAAGGAGAAGAAGAAGAGAGCAGAATGTAAACTGGACTGGTCCTTGGTGTAATTAAGTTGTGTTTACCTGGTGTCATTTCCCGTCCTCCTGCATCTCTTCCATTACCGATGAACAGACACGTGTGTTCGCTCCACTGGACTCATGTTGTATGTATGACAGTTCACTTGATGATGTGTCCAAACTAATGACATGCAGCTGTGTAAGAGAGACCCCACTTAGGAGGATTAAGGGTGGTGGCGGGCCGCTTCATGGGAGACTTAAGTGGGTTTATAGCTGTCATTGAAAAAAATGTGCCAGCCCCAAACATTCGCCCAGTCTGCCTTTCTTGGCGGTGGGCCCCTGGTTCTGCTGCGAGTGAGTTTAGAGGAGGAAAAAGGTAAAGGCGACAGTGTGGAGGATAAAGGAGATAAAGAAGTAAGGATGATGTAACTAGAGTAGGGGGGGGGCACTATGGTGTCTAAATCCCTGTTAAACAACTAAACAACCTTGACCTTGCTGACAGGATAGGTTGCCTCTCTCTTTCTCCCTGCTGTCACTGAAGTCACAAGCAGACTGCACTGTAAATACAGGCCTGTTTGGTCTGGAGTGATTTCGCGTTACAGTTTTCAAAAATCATTTGTCAAATATTATGTGGCATTTTGGCTTGAATATGAAAAGGACTTCTCATAAATCGCAAGAAGTCGATGGTTGTTTATGCTGTATACAAATACAAAATAAGTTATTATGTTTGTGAGCTCTACATTAACATTTATTGAAAGCAAATCCCGTGTTTGTCATTTAAAGGGACAGGAAAATTGAAATGAAACTGGGGTATTATTTGAAGTACATAATTAAACAAACATTTTGGTGGCATTATTATTTTTTCATGATCAATGGGGACCTTGGCCAAACAAAATATATCATAATTTACGATGTACTCCACGACAGCGGAAGCGACGCAATCGTAGACATATCAGCGCCATTATATAAATATACAGCTCTTCTGTATCTGATAATAATGACATGATTTCAGATGATTTTGTGAAAAATAAATGTGATAATGTTGGCTTGTTATGTTGTCGCAAGCTGTATGTTTATATAATGGTGTTGATATGGATTCACCCCGATGTCAACAACTGCGTGACTTCTGCTGTCATGGAGCGCATCGTAACTTATGATATATTTTGTTTGGCCAAGGTCCCCATTCCATCTTATTTTTACAAAATCATGTAATTGCTATACTGATGTGAACGCAAAAAGTGGTCTCTCTCTCTCAGTTAGTATCACTGATACTGCATTTTCACCTCATGCTCCTGCTTCAGATCAACTTATCTTTGGTTTTCCATTAGGTAAAATTAATTGGTATCTACTTTTTTGGTGTGACCTCCATCAAGGTTACAAGCTGAGCAGGCACTAATAGGTGATGTGAGCACATCAATGATTCATCATTGCATAATAGAAACTTAATATGCTGCAAAGAACAAACCCACGCCTACCTGTTTTGCACAACCCAGTGGATGAAAATTTTCTTTAAATGGATACAATTGTTAAGACGGACAACCCCAAAGCCATGCCATGTCAACTGACAATATGGACATGACATGTACCCTACAACAACCTGGAGTCTTATCCGTTAAAAGAGTTGGGGGGAGAGTGAGCATTAACAAGAGACTGGTGCTAAATCACTGCAGGTATTCATGATTCCCTGAGCAAAGTGGTATTAGAAGTGGAGATGAAATCAGTAGCAGGATTGGAGAGTCAATGTCCAGAGCAAACTTTAATGAGTACTATGCTGATGTCTCAGACCAACTTTTAAACAATAAAATAAAAAGTACTACAATAGGCAAATACTGTACTGTCTTTTGATCTGCCCAGTCAGGGTCAGGAAAGTTGTCTTAATGTTTATTTCTGCAGCTTTGCTTGCTTTTGTGTGTGTGTGTGTGTGTGTGTGTGTGTGTGTGTGTGTGTGTGTGTGTGTGTGTGTGTGCGTGCGTGCGTGCGTGTGTGTGTGTGTCTGTGAGAGAGACAAAGAGACACAGAGAGCGAGAGAGAGACAGAGAGATTGTTTTTAGCAGTGTGGATCCATATCATCACTGCTGTGCAGTCCAGACGCACTAATGGAGCCTCATGAATTAAACATGACCAAACTAGGGCTGTTTAAGACAGTAAAGTGTATTACCTTAGATACTGGAGCTGCTTAAACTATCTGATATTTGGTTTAAACTGAATCCAAGAAGTGAAACTTGGGTGCCAATAGTCATTTCTCAGCTACGGTGGTAGGAATAGGTCGCCTGTTTGTCTTGGTGTCTTTATTGATTATCATCATATCCAAATAAAACCTTTTGTCCAATTACTTCTGTTAGTTGATGAACCTTTCTAATCATAACCATACCTTGACAAGGAAAGTAACTCAGGTGTTATTTTAATATTTTCCATACAAATTTACAGCCCTGCATTTGAAGTCTGAGTGTACAAAGTGTATTTATAAGCTGATAGACGATTTTAATATTTTCGATTTTGTGCTTTACCAACAAAACATTGGAATTAAAGAAAGATATGCTTAGGAGAATGTATATTGTTCTTAGAGTGCTCAACTGGTAATGGATTTACTACACAGCCTGTTCTATCGATTTTTCTTGTTGATGAGGACGCTTACAATCATTCACTTCTTCTAGTGTGTGTGTGTGTAAGTTCCCAGTGTATCTAATTAGATATGAAAGGCGATACATTTCTCTATCTTGAAGGACTTAGCATGTATTGTAATGGATCTCATAAGAATATTTCTGTCACATCAGTCAGACATGTCTTTCTTTATAATTCAGAATAAAAGTGCCAGACTGGATAAGTAGCGTGTGTGTGTGTGTGTGTGTGTGCGTGTGTGTGTGTGTGTGTGTGTGTGCATGCCCCGGGTGAGAGATCATAGCATTTGCAGCTGTTAGACAAAAGAATTCAGGACTGGTTTGAGGGCAGACAAATTCAAGTGGGTGTGGATTAGTATCTATTACATCAATGCTGCACATGTGAAACAACTGTGTCTGTGTCATAAATTTAAGTGTTTATAATCATATTACACATTTCACACGTGCGAACAATTTTCTATAAAAATTTTTTTGTCTGGTTTAAATCTGCATAAATCTGCATTTATTTCTGCATTTCTGCATCCCAAAACTCTTCTGTGAAACCTGTAAACCCTAAGACCACTGGAATGTCAGGACAAAAAAAAAAAGACTGAATTCATATTAACCTCATCAAACCAACAATATGGCTCCTTAGGGGGTTTTTTTCTCAGTCATTCCTTTCAAAATGACCAAAATAATGACTGCATGCAGTTTAGGTTTCATACAGCAGCTGGCTATTTGCTTGGAAAACATCAGTCACTCTTCCAGCAGACATATGTTCATGTGCATGTATAATTTACAAAGTATGACAGCAGGAATATGTACAATACGATAAATATAGGTGAGAGACATATTAAAGGGGACATTTTTATTTACTCTGCAGTGTATTTTTCGTGGGGCATAAAATGTTGACCCTTTAATGCTGTCATGTGTAAATATGGTGATGGTAATCTCTGGAAAGTTGCTTAAGTTCATATGTGGAGCTATTTTCTTGAGTCAAACACAATACCATGAAATTTAATATACAGTCACATGCTGCTGGGTTTATGGGAGGGTTAAGCTGACCCATATTGCAAAGGATTCTTGCATGATGGCAGAAGTGAGCAGACACTCTCTCTCTCACCCTTTCTCTATCACTGACCCCCTTCTCCCTCTCTCTCTCTCTCTCTCTCTCTCTCGCACACACACACACACGCACACGCACGCACACACACACACACACACAGATGCACATTTCACTGCTCCTCTGTGTGTGATATCCTTTCAGACCAAAGAGAATGTTCTGTTCTCCATAGCGACAACAGCACATTGTTTTCCCCTCCAAAACATTTCCACCCTGACTCGATTTCTTGTCCCTCACGCATGTACATCTATCCTTCATCTGTTTGTTTGTTTGTTTGTTTCTTAAATAAAAGGTTTCCAGTTTTCCAACTGCATATTGTTTCCCTTTGGAAACAATATGCAGTTGGACATGCAGGCCGTTATGTTTAACATTTTGTCCGGTAAATTGAAAATAGAAGAAGAGATATCACTTCACCTTTGTATTCATTCAATTTTCTCTAGCCTTCTATTAGTTTCAGATGCATTTTTCTCCAACCCTCTTGCACCCAAAGAGCCCCAACCCCGACCCCAGAATTGTTGTTTAAAGTGCAGATTGCACTTTACACTTCTGTAACAAAGAGTACAGACATCTGATTACATGAGAGAGTTGCCACTCTTTAGCTCTCTCAGATTTTGAATGAAACTCAGTTCAAACTGTACTAAGGCTTTATTTGTGTCTCAACAAGATTACATAAATGATTTGCAGGTTTCTTTTCTTTAACCTTGACCTAAAAGGAACACCACAACCCTTTTTCTGCTTGTTTGAAATGTTTATTATTACAAAAAAGTATGGAATGGTTTGGGTTTTGGCATTTAGACCATGACCACCTTTGAAGATATTTTAACATAGAGGCACTGGGGAGTGAGCTTCATGAACACGTTGATTAGAGCTTACAGGTGGATTCTGAGGTGGAAGGACGGACAGTACAACCAATAATACCCATGTCTGTCTGTCTGTCTGTCTATCTATCTAGCCACACCTCGGTCGAGCCACTGCTGAGGGGCGGTAGAGCAGACCTCTTGAAGACCAGACAACGTCCAGCCATCGGCGGTTCGATTTCCGCTCCCACCAAGATATCCTCCGGAGTGTGAGCTGACAGTGGGAGGTGTCATCTCACCTCCCAACCACTGGGATCGATCGATCGATCTGTTGATCGATCAACAGTGAAAGACTGTTCCTTACCTTGGATGACCAAAGGACCAGATAAAATGGACTTAGTTTATGGTTGTGCAAGAGAGGAGTGCTGCAAGGAGAAAAAAAAAGAGTGGATAAGAGGATTTTTTTAAGTAAGATATATGGAGGAAGAGATTGACATCGTGAGAAAGTCCCAAATTCACAAATCCCCACAGCAACAGACTCTCTGAAGGGATTTCTGCCAGAGAATTGAGTCTAAAAACTCCCAAACCTGAATCTAATGAGAGCATTTCATGACAGATGCTTTTTCCTTTATTCCCTCCTGAGAACTGCAACATGCTGGTGCAAATCAAGAACTGTTTATTCTTCAGTTTGTCAAATGCCTGAAAGGATGGGTCATGGGTGTTGCTGGAGTCTATCCCAGCTGACTGTAGGCGAGAGGCGGGGTAGACCCTGGATGAAATGCCAGCTCAGGGCCACATGGAAGACAACCAATCATGCACATACTCACACCTAAGGACAATTTAAAAGGTGAGCAATTCTCCTGAATTGAACGTTTTTGATAGCTGGAGGAAGCTGGAGAACCCACACAGACATGGTGAGAACATGCAAACACAAAAAAAATCCATAAATTGAATTGAATCTGTAACCTCCTTGCACCAGTGCTACTCACTGTGCCACAGGGCCTGAGTTATAGATAATAAATTTATTGTTTGAAGTTGTCAAGTTTTATTTTTTTTATCTGAACTTATGAATATATATTTACATTTGCATTTTAAAGCTTTATTTCATTCAGATAAGAGCATAGTTTATGTGTAAATAAGTCCATTATATTAGAAATGAGGATTTAACTAATAAAAACGATGATTCAATTTACACTCCATCTGTGTTAATAACTCTATCACATCATATTTCTGCAGGGTCTACTGTGTCAGGGCTTTAAATGAAAATGTTTCCAATGTTACTGAAGTTTAGGGAGCAAAATTTAGTCATTTGACATGCAAATGAAATCCAAATAGACTTTGCTGTTTACTTTTGTCCATAATGTTTTCAAGGCCAGCTGGTCATTTCTAACATTGACAATATTGCTTAGAAGTGGCTATTAACATGTGGTGTGAGGCTGGACAATTTGATTCCTTCAGTCTGAGTGATCCGCATTGTCGCTGCTGTCATTTTCAGCAAATGAGATCAAACCAAATTTAAAGCAATGAAGAATGAATGCATCGAGATAGACAATTGTCCCCTTCAGTTTTGAAAAGTTGTGCTTTTTTAGTGTTTCTACCTGTTACCTACCTGTAGCTTAATTAACTTCCGTGTTTAGTTAATAATTACTCTACATATTCCAATTTAACATGCAAAAAAAGTGTCATAACCCTATTCACAGATCTGTGTCATAACCCTATTCACAATCTCTTCAGAAGGGAAATAATTGTATTTGAATAGTTTAGCAGTTTGACAGAATTTTACTGCTGATTAATGACACTTATGTAAGGGAGGGCAAGTTATGTAATCACTGTCATCGACAGCAGGGAGAACAAAGCACCGATTTCCTAGTGTGCTGGGTCCTAATCTGACAGGAGCACACTGTTATGAAGCTGCTATGTGTAGCTGTGATGAGAGATGCATGACTGAAATACATAGACATCCATCTAAAAATATAGAAAATAGAATAATCACAGCTTGTCTCATAATGTGAGCATTGGTTGGACTCTCACCATCATCCAGTATGATTTCACTCTGTGCTAAATACAGTCCTAGACGTTGAATGCATGGTGGCAACTTCATTGAATATTTATAGCATGATTTTAATTTCAAAGCAGATCTATATTTTATCTGCACTTGCAATATTCAAGGAATTTAACTTTTCATCTTCATGTGTTTGCACCCCAATGACATTTAGAAGATGGATAAGATAAAAAGGTCCACCCAACAACCTGGAACCAATCACTTCTTTAATAATCTATATTCAGATGTGACCTCTCTTCATGACCTTGCCATTCGCATGTTAAATTCACAGCAGGCAACACAGACAGAGAGGGTAGCAGCTGCTGTATTTGAGACCAAGTCTGCATAAATATTTATGTCTGAGTCAGCAATCATGTCTCCTGATGTTGCTGAAAATTTGTGATACAATGACAGTCATCTCACTGACAGTCAGCTTAACTTTTTGTCACTGCTGAATTAATGCAACATGGCCTGGCCTTATATTAAACGCTGGTAGTGTGGGATTACTATGCTTTAACTATTTAGTCAACATTTGAAAAGCATGCCTAATTGCTTTATAGCAGAGACTGAAGTGAGAAGATCAATACTAATCTTGTTTTTGTGTGATTGGTATTACACCATTGTTAGGGATCACATACAGGTCACAAGGAGACGTTGCTTAGCTTAGTTAGCTAAGCAAAAAGCTTTAGGAGAATTACGAGTATGAATGAATCAGGTCTTACTTGTTACTTATCTTAGATGAGCACTAACTAGCTGTCTCCCAGTTTCCAGGTTTTGTGCCTCTTATACATTGGCCATGGATGGAGTCTTATTCTTTTGCGCACTCTTTAACCGTGACCCGCTAAGCAGATAAGTGGCTGTAGACAAGCCGTTGTCTTGTCTAAAATGGCATGAATGGATGGATTATCCCTCCTATTTTCTCAGTAGATTACACATTCCCATCCCTGTAATTATTCTGTGTCACAGATATCAATGAATGACCCTTCTGACCTCTCATTCTATCGGACAGTAAGATATTTATTTATTAAAATTATTCCCGCAGACTTTGATTCTTCTTTTTGGTGGTCCATACACACACACACTCACACACACACACACACACACACACACACACACACACACACACACACACACACACACACACACACACACACACACACACACACACACACACACCCACACACACACACACACACACACACACACACACACTTAACTATATGTAAACCGTTTGCACACCAACACACATAATTAGTTACACATCGTCTATTATGGACAGCTGAGTGACCGCATCTTTCTAGCTCGACTCTAAGCTGAGGCGTTAGGTTTCAATGACAGGTCACCTAGAAACCCTAATTACATCACCAGCCCCTGTTTCTTGGACACATATGAGTGCGCGCGTGTGTGTGTGTGTGACTATTTGCACAACAAATCCTGAAGTAGCCATGACAGCTGCCACTGTATTTTGAAGGACGTTAAAAAGGAAGGAAAAACCAGTCGTAAAGTGAGAGATACAGTAGTTAAATGGTTAATTGCACGTTGATATTCTATAAATACTACATTAATGTTTCCAAGCTGAGGAAGTAAGACTCATCCATGACCAGAGAACAAACACAATGCAGCTGGGGGTACAGAGAGAATCTTAATCAGAACAACAGATAATAGTGCAGGCTAACACATTTAGCATCACTGTGCTATTGGATCGATGTGGCCTCCTTATGGTATAGGTATATATCAAAGAGTGATATGACAAAATGCACAAAGGAATCATCTTTCTCTCTAGATTTCTGAAGTCCTAAAATTAAGGCTACTATGGAAACATTTTTTAAGTGCCCTCAACCCTTAATTGTGCAATAAAAGTATCAGGCATTAGATTAATTGATAAATCGATACAACAATAAAAGCATCGGGCGCCATAACAGCTTCAAGAACTCATAATACTCTATTACCCAACCAGAACATTACGCTTCTAGGATGCGGGGTTATGCTGCAGTTCCTAGATTTTCCAAAAATGGAGTGGGAGCCAGAACCTATCAGTCATGAGGCTCATTTCTTGTGGAGCTATCTTTCAGTCTGATCCTTCTCTACTTTTAACAGAAGGTTTGAAATGTTCCCTTTCTGTAAAACCTGTAGTTAAGGTTGGCTTAGGTTGGCTCCTAGTTATGCTGCTATAAACTCAGGGTGCTGGGAGACTTCCCACTGAACTTCTCCCTCACTGCAAACCATTCATTTCTCTTATTTCCTCTCTCTCTCATTGGAAGCTTATCACATCACAGAGTAGGAGCATTTGGCCCGCAAACAAAAAAAACTTTTGTGGATGGATGGATGAACAAACCAAGCACTATATCTCCTTCTTAATTCTATGTTAGGGCAATGATTGAAAACAAGCTTCATCAAAGTTATTCAAATTAGAGAGCATAATGTTGTAAAAGGCTTCTCTTGTTGACAAGTTTCCTATTACGGTATATCCTGCAGAAGAATATTTGTTGCATGACATGCTTTCTTCTGCATACGGCAATGTCTGTGCTGAAATGATATGTTGTGTGGCCCTGAGGTAGTCACATATGAATCTCTGCGCTGAAACGGACAGAGTGAAGTTATGCTGCTTTTTTTTTTTTTCTTTAGCAAAGACCCCAAGGCGCACAATAAGCAAACACTGCCAGCAGCAAGACAGATTCTGTTTATATGTTTGGCAGTAGGAAATTGTTCTTTGAGGAAAACAAACCTACCACTCAAATTACATGTGTAACATTTACCACTACTAGGCAGTGAGATGTGAGCCTGAATAGTTGACAGGAGCAAAAAGCAAAAAACCCAACATAATTCATCAGAGACGAGGTTGGATTGGTACAACTTCAGCGGCCCTATTCTTCTCTCTCTGCTAGAGAAAAACAGTTTTGAGCTACGTTCTGAATAACAAATGATTTATTTAACAGAGAGCATTTATATGTTGGAGGGTGTTATGCTAACTGTTTGAAGCCATACTGGCAGTATATGAGCAATAAATTAAAATCACGAGCAAAATGTTCGTTCTCCTATTGGCCAACAGACGCACGCACGCACGCACGCGCACTCACACACACACACACACACACACACACACACACAGACACACACACACACACACACACACACACACACACACACACACACACACACACACACACACACACACACACACACACACACACACACACACACACACACCTGTCAGAGACCAGTGTTTACCCAGTCATCTGCCTGAAGGAGTATTTTTCTTGGTAATTGGACCTGACCATCAGTTGTCCTCCAGTGCTATCTCTGTCTCTGCAGCTGATCGTGACAGTTTCTCTTTGCCCTGCAGAGGTGGAAGGTAGACATACTGTGTGTCCAGGAGACCAGATGGAAAGGTAGCAAGGGTAGAAGTTTAGGAGCAGGGTTCAAGTTGTTCTATCATGTCGTAGATAGGAAGAGTCTGAAGCAAGAAATAGAAGGTGTGATGGTCAGTGTTGTTAGGAGGTATGCTCCACAGGCAGGATGTGAGCTGGAGGAGAAGGAGAAATTCTGGTTAGACTTTGATGAAGTGATGCAGAGCATGCCTAGAAGTGAGAGAGTTGTCATTGGTGTAGACTTCAATGGAAATGTTGGTGCAGGAAACAGAGGTGATGAGGAGGTGATGGTCAGGTTTGGTATCCAGGAGAGGAATGCAGAAGGACAGATGGTGGTTGACTTTAAAAAAAGGATGGAAACGGCCATAGTGAATACTTTCTTCCAGAAGAGGCAGGAACATAGGGTGACTTGCAAGAGTGGAGGTAGGAGTACACAGGTAGACTATATCTTGTGTAGACGGTGTAATCTGAATGAAATCTTGACTACAAAGTACTGATAGGTGAGAGTTTAGCCCAACAGCATAGGATGATGGTGTGTAGGATGATTCTGGTGGTGAGGAAGATGAAGAGGGCAAAGGCAGAGCAGAGGACGAAATGGTGGAAGCTGAAAAAGGAAGAGTGTTGCGTGACTTTTAGGAGGGAGTTAAGACAGGTTCTGGGTGGTCAGGAGGTGCTTCCAGATGACTGGACAACTACAGCTAATGTAATCAGGGAGACAGGTAGGAGAATACTTGGTGTTTCATCTGGAAGGAAAGCAGATGAGGAGACTTGGTGGTGGAATGAGGGGGTACAGGAGTGTATACAGAGAAAGACGTTAGCTAAGAAGACGTAGGACACTGAGAGGACTGAGGGTAGTACACAGGAGTACAGGGAGACGCAGCGTAAGGTTAAAGTAAAGGTAGCAAAGGCCAAACAAGGTTCTTATGATGACTTGTATGCTAGCTTGGACAGTAAGGAGGGGGGACTGATCTATAAAAATAAGGGAGATGTGCAGAGTTGTGGCAACTACAGAGGAATAAAGCTGATGAGCCATACAATGAAGTTATGGGAAAGAGTAGTTGAAGCTAAACTAAGGGCAGAAGTGAGCATTTGTGAGCAGCAGTATGGTTTCATGCCAAAAAAGAGTACTACAGATGCAGTATTTTCTTTGAGGATGTCGATAGAGAAGTACAGAGAAAGCCAAACGGAGCTGCATTGTGTTTTTGTAGATCTGGAGAAAGCTGATGACAGGGTGCCCATAGATGAACTGTGGTATTGTATGAGGAAGTCTGTATGAGGAGGGGCAGAGAAGTATGTTAGAGCGGTGCAGGACATGTATGAGGACTGTAAGACAGTGGTGAGGTGTGCTGTAGGTGTGACAGAGGAGTTCAAGTGGAGGTGGGACTGCATCAGGGATCAGCTCTGAGCCCCTTCTTGTTCGCTATGGTGATGGACAGGCTGACAGACGAGGTTAGACAGGAATCTCCATGGACTATGATGTTTGCAGATGACATTGTGATCTGTAGTGAGAGCAGGGAACAGGTGGAGGAGAAGCTAGAGAAGTGGAGGTTTGTCCTGGAAAGGAGAGAAATGAAGATTAGTGGCAGTAAGGCACAGTGATGTGCAGTGAAGCTAATGGCAGGTGAGGCACCGACGTCATCATGATCACGTGATCAGATTTATAAAAATATGAACCTACAGTGTAGCTTATTCACCATTTAATTAGCAAATGTGTGTGGGTTATGTTAAAGTTTCATTGCAGAATTATGTACACATACAAACTGTAACACACAAATAAGCATATTTGATTAATAAAAACTTAATGTTGTTACCTACCTGTTAATATGTCAGGTTTATTTGTAAATGAAGTCCATGCGCCGCTCCCTCTGAACAAATGCATCAATAACTTATTTGTAGAAATTGTCCATATCTTCCTTCAGTTTGTAATATTTAATCCTCCATTTGAATAAGCAAGCGGATAATTGCTGCACTTGACTTAATGTCGATCGTAGCCTGCATTCACTTATTCTTCGGCTGAGGAGTCACGAGACGAATCCCTGGGATCACCAGCGCCCCCCATCCATGAGTCCGGGTATTTTTGTGCCTCACCTAGTGCCTTCTCACAGCGGTTTCAGGATAGCTCAACTCAAGAAAACATTACACACATGCAGCTATTGACAAAAATACACTGTACATTACATACATTAGCTAAATTACGGGAATTTAATTTATAAAGCAAACGTGTTTGAACATTTTAATAGCGACATGTAGAGAGATAGCATTACGGTCTCACTGTATAGCATACCAGCACAGCTATCTGAGCTATTGCAATCCATGATGAGGCTCGGCTGGCTGGTGCCGCACCGCAGGTCTCTGCTCTGTATAGCAGCGGTAAATTTGAAAATTCAGCAATTTTGAGTAAAAATAACCAAAAATTGGTGACGTTAAATGGAAAATAAGTTTATAATACACATCGCTGGATATAAATTAGCATTTAATTTATTCCATTTTCCGTGCCTCACCTGCCTCCCCTGACCACACGCCACTTGTAAGGCAGAATATATATGTGTGAATGAAAGGGACCCAAGTGGACTTTGGACATGTCCAGAGGAGAGATAGTGAATATATTGGCAGAATGATGCCGAGTTTTGAACTGCCAGGCAGGGGGTCTAGAAGAAGACCAAAGAGGAGGTTTATGGATGTAGTGAAAGAGGACATGAAGGTAGTTGGTGCGAGAGAAGAGGATGCAGAAGACAGGGTTAGATGGAGGCAACTGATTTGCTGTGGTAACCCCTGAAGGGAAAAGCCGAAATAAGAAGACTTTTGCTGTCTTGCATGTTATATGACTCATTTGATGTTCTGCTGGTTATGAAATTAAACTCATGTTGATTTCACTTCTTGTTCCTTCCGTATTTAATTATTTTCTTGCAAAAAAGAAAAGTAAATGTTTGTACCTCCCTTAATGAATGTCTAAAGGACCATAAAAATTGAAATGAATGTCCTTATTCATTTCTGCTGGCATGAGTTATTGGAATTTATCTGGTGTTAAAATGTAGAGCTGTAAAATCCATCCCTCTTGTAGTTTCAGTTAGAGCAAGGAATTCCTTCCTCTTTGTTTCCCACCAAGCTTCTCTCCTCCTCCTCATCACACCACTCCTCTCTCCCCTCCTCCTCTGACTCATCCTTTTTTCGCTGACCGCAACTCATCCCACTTCTGTCTCGACAGCTCCCTCGACAATTGGCATCCAACTGTCTCTCCTCTTCACCTCTTTCCCTCCTGGATCAGCTGTCAAGACAGACTTTACATACTCTTTGTTAGAATATATGTTGCCCTGCTTCTTTCAGTGTGAATCATTGCAAAAATGATGATATAACTTGTAAATTTATAGAAGAAAGAAAAAAAATGCGTCAAAGTTCAACTGCTGATGGAATTGACTGTCCTAAAATTCATTGCTCAAAACAAAAGGGCATCTCAATTTCATTACACTTTCCCTTCACATTATGACGTTTTTGTACCATACATTTTAAAGCTTTTACGGGAGAGAATTACTGTATATGCATGACAAAAGACTTTTACCAATCCAGTAAGATTTCGTTACATTCCAGCCTGATTTAGTTCAGATGAGCAAAAACATTTTTGCAGCAAACACATTAAATCTTAGAAGAAAAAAACACAACGTAGTTTAATTTATGTATTCCATTACATGTTCATAGGGCTAACTACACAAAAATGAATACTGGAAGCACAAGCAGCAATATGTTTGCGGTACAGCAAAAGCATGGAGAGGGAGGTGGGAGATTGTAGGAGTGTGTTTGATGGAGGAATATGATGCATGATACATGGGCATAAACTGTATGGATTGCACAGTGTAGGTCACTCTGACTGCCTAAACTAGCAGTGTCTCTTGAAAATTTGACACTTTGTGCAGGCACAAGCATGGAGAGTGGTGTATTGTGTATGACATCACAGAAATTGAAGTTTTTAAAGAAGAGATCTGCTACATTGTGTGCATGAGACAGTCAAACTATCCACTTCTCCTGGCACTACCAGTGCAGTTCATAAACGCTGATGGTTACTCTGTCATTTGCTGTACCAGAAAATTTAGGATTCACCCACATCCAAATGAAATACATGGTATCACAAGGGCAGGATTAAAACAGTTGGTTTCTTTCCTTTTATTAAATGCATGGAAGGTTCCAGTCAAGCTCCATAAAGCTTGCTTGGTTTAATTCTGTGCAGCACAAGCTCATCTGATGCTCACACACTGATTATTTAAAGACTTCTAAGTCTGAAGAGTCAGAACTCAACACTTCCAAACACTCTCTGAAGTTAGTGGTTTGAGCCAGCTGACATCAGAGCCATGAGCCTCATAAGCAGGTGTCACCGTCCACCATCCTTCCTTATTTGACGTCCCTCCATTCCAGCCTGTCTAGGAATCCCTTTTGATCTGTAATATGACAGTAGCTGCACTGCGTAACTTCCCAGAAGCCCATAAATCAAATGAGGAGCACCTCTTCTTTTTCACTACAACAACACAATCACACATTGCGTACCGATGACAAACACACATTAATAGTATTAACAGTAAAGGGGGAGGGGTTTTCAGGGAATTATATTCCCATTTTATCTTATATTTACCCGATTCATTTGCAAGTCATGAGCTGTGTGCTGTAAGTAGCATACCCATAGTAGAGTTAGTGAGTAAAGAGATGACCAATGAAATTATTCTGTGTAATTTTTACACTCAGTGGTCATTCTTACTAGTTTGATGACCATTCCTCAGAAGGCAGGCTAAGCACACCTTTCAACACTTACAACATTTATTGTTGATTTATATTGGTGTAGACTCTCCTTTATCTGACTCATGTTAAGCAACTGGATCGTGAAGTTTGCTTATATACATAGAGCCTTTGAGTCAGCTGTGTGATTTCAATGGATGCCATTGTGTTAGCCACCTTGGAAGAGCTGAACTATCTGTAGTTGCTTCACAGCCAACGTTCAGGGATATTAGTTGCTGTCTTCTTCTTTCGGCTTTTCCCTTCAGGGGTTGCCATGGCAAAACATTTGCCTCCATCTAACCCTGTCTTCTGCATCCTCTTCTCTCACACCAACTACCTTCATGTCCTTTTTCACTATATCCATAAACCTCCTCTTTGGTCTTCCTCTAGGCCTCCTGCCTGGCAGTTCAAAACTCAACATCCTTCTACCAATATATTCACTATCTCTCCTCTGGACATGTCCAAACCATCTCAGTCTGGCCTCTCTGACTTTATCTCCAAAACCTCTAACATGTGCTGTCCCTCTGATGTACTCATTCCTGATCCTATCCTTCCTGGTCACTCCCAAAGAGAACCTCAGCATCTTCATCTCTGCTACCTCCAGCTCTGTCTCCTGTCTTTTCTTCAGTGACACTGTCTCTAGACCAAACTACATCGCTGGTCTCACCACAGTTTTGTACACCTTTCCTTTCATTTTAGCTGAAACTCTTCTACCACACATCACACCTGACACTTTTCTCCGCCCGTTCCATCCTGCCTTCACCTCTTTTCCAAAATCTCCATTGCTCTGAACTTTGCCTTTTGTTTTTTACAAATACTTCCACATATACACATTCCATTATATTGTCCACTGATATTGACATATCTTTTAGAGTCTCGAACTTGATGTTGTTTCCAATCAAATGGACAACCCCCCCCCCTTTTATTTTTCCTGTTCACACAAATCATGTTGTATCCCTCCAAACAGAAATCCATGCCTTTGTTTTCATTAATCTAATTTCTGTCACAGCGATGATTTTAAAATAGATTTTCAAACTGGTTTCTGTAATCCTTAATACACACAAAATTGGTGTATAGACTCCTACTGTTGAAGTGAATTAGTGAAACCTTACCATCCAGTATAAATTTTCTGTTGTATTGTTCCTGGGTGTGATACCCGTTCTTGCTCATCGTGTTATTGTACAAATTGTTATCTGGGTCAATAATTCCATGTGGGTCAGACAGGGCATAATCCACAAAATGATCGGTTTTCATCTCCAAACTATCTTGACCATCAGTCCTTTGTATTAGATCTTCCATTTCTTCAGACAGTGCAGAGATGGCTGTTCTCTCCTGTGTTGAAGTTTTTATTTTTAGGTCATACCTTATTGGTCGAATTTATCCAATTCTTTAATGCTTTTGATCACCATTGCTTTCATCTGCTCCGGATAAATCCCCTTTGTTTTGATAAAGATCTTGCAGTTGTTCGTCCACTTATTGTCGATTAGGCCATTCTTCTTTTTGGTGAGATTCTTATTGACGTAGACATCTTTTCCTTTCAGTCTAGGGCCTTGTTTCAGAAGAGCAACTTTGTGCTTGCGATTGTAGAATTTTATCTGTACTGTAGGTGGTCTCCTACCTCCAGATGGTAGTGGATGACATGTTTCAATCTGGTCAGGATCGATATTAATCTCCAGATCCCTCAGTTGAGAAATCACTTGTGTCCCACTGTCTCATAGTCAGCGCTGGGCTCAGTTTCCTCTCCTCTGGCCACAGCATGTGCGTAATTCCTCGGCTTGATTTTGATGCTGATGATGATCACATCATTTATATGAAGGCTTTGCTCCATTTCCTCCATTCTTTGTTGTCCTTGCTCTAGGACAGCCATTCTTTGTTCTTTTTCATGCGTCTTTCTGCATTTTCTTCATGTCATCCTTCATTTGTTCCATGTAGTCTTGTACCAGTTTCAGCTTTTCTTCCAACTTCTTATCCAAGTCACTCCTGAACTTATTAAATTTGCTCCTCAACTCATCCACCACCCGGTCCATCCTCTCCTCATTTTGCAAAGAATCAGTGAGTCAGTGAGAGTTAGTCTGAGTTTGTTTGGGCCTAAAAATGTGGGCTATAAATGCCATCATAGGTGCCTCTTACACTCTTCCCACTCACAGCGAACATGTGTGCTGTTGTTCTACCCTGCAGTCTGATAGCAGGAAGTAGAGCTGTTATCAACTAATTACAAAGTCAGTGATTCAACCAGAATTTAACATGGTTATTGCTCCTGATGAGCAGGAAGCGTTGTGTGCTTTGTCGTAGCAGTTTCTGCCTCCAATGTATGAATGCTTGTCTGAGTGGGTGAATGCTGGATTGTGTTGTAAAGCACTTTTAATGGTCAGTCAGGCTAGAAATGCTCCATGTAAGTACAGTCCATTTAGTTTTGTATAAAAGGCACAAAGAATGCAGGTCACTGTTGTTTTGCCTTTATGCTGGCAGCAGGAACAGTTAACAAGCCACAATTATGTCTATGTAAAATGGGTGACATGGGAGGACAGCATACAGTTGTTAAACATGCTGTTGTGTTACACATAACAAATCTTTTGCAACACTGGCATACTATCTGAAATGATGCACTGGTGGCATGAGCCTGTTGCTGTTTGTTTCAGTGTGAAAAAGCTAACACACCATTATTGCAAGACTCCTTTACAGCATTTCAGAAAGATTCTTAAAAAAAAAAGATTATTTCTTCCTCCATACTTCCTTTGAATTAAAAAAAAAAACATCAATAGAACACATAGAGCCTACACTAAATTGTTCTTTCAACAACCTTTAGATAACCTGTCATTTTCCATACATTCAAGTTCATCTCTTGCTTGGAGTCCATCCTTGGCACATTCCCTGAGAAAAGCACATTTACGCCGAGCTCTGTAAACAAAGAAACAACCTGGTAACACATTTTACCACCACATCGTGTATCTTCCTTAGTCATTTTGGTTGAGCTTGTCTTCTGCTCAGAAGATAAAGTGTTTCCCCAGTTCGACAACATTTTTAGTTGATTTCCATCCTCTCAGTTAGCTGCTGACTCCCACTACCTACTTCTTAGCGACGTCTGTCTTCCTGTCTATCATCTGTCTTTTCTATTCTCAGACACCCAGTAGCAATGCAGTCGCTGTTGGATCGGTAGTCATCAAGATAAGGAGAGTTCTCTTCCCAAAATGATTCAAACCAAAGTCATACAGCTAATGTTACTTAGCTAAGCATAAAATAAGCATTAGTGATAAAAGCCAATGAGACTGACAGTCAGACCCTGCAAATGTAACCCCTGGTTTTATTTCCTGTGTCAAAACATTTTGAAAGATTTTTTGGGAGGTAAATACGTTCTTTTTATCTTTGTGAATCTACTTTTGAAAATACAAATTCATGCTAACAACAGAGGTGAGGCTTAGTGAGAGTTCATCTGACTTATGCTTTGCTGTACTAGACTAAGCAGATTTTTTTTTACACTAGATTTGTTTTATGGTGCTTAACAAATGGACACAACTTGCAGAGTTTTAATGTTTGAGCTATATAGGGGCGGCAGTGGCTCAGTGGTAAAGCAGGCGGTAGAGTGGGTTGTCCTATGATTTCAAGATCGGCGGTTCAATTCCCGCTCCGCCCAAAAAAAATACCCGGAGGTGAGCTGACAGTGGGAGGTGTCAGCTCACCTCTGGAGCACTGCCGAGGCGCCCTTGAGCAAGGTGCCGTCCCCTTTACAAATTGCTCATTTGAGGCACCAAGATGGAGCTGCCTGCCACTCTACCTCCCTTGCATGCCTACAGGCCCCCTTGTGTATGTGTGTGTGTGCTACAGGGGCCTGTACACACTAATATATATATGCATGTGTTTGAATCATTAGCTAGAGTGTGCATTTGTTAATTTCCCTTCGGGGATCAAAACATTAAATTAAATTAAAAAATATATTCTGGAACCACCGCAACAACAGTGCGAAATGACTAATGGAAAACTTCCTTAAAGCAACATATCAAGACCAAATCATGCACTGGGATTACAGAGGCAATGCCATCTGTCGTCAGAAGCAATGCTCTGATTGGTTAGGGAAGGTGATTATCATTGGATGATGTGTAGGATGTGTCTAGTGACACAACCCCAGAACTCTGTGGGTCACAACTGTGTGTTAATGTATGTGTGAGATCAGTGTCAGCAGGTTGTTCTCCTGCAAGGGCTGCATTCAGACCAGATCACACTACTGGGCAGTAATCCGTCTTTAATGAACATATGTTTTAATCCTCCGCCCACAGGCCAACACACATTGGTTCAAAGATACATTCAAACTGTTCAATAAACTGTATGCTCTGCACTGCTAAACCCCTAAAAACACTAAAACAAGACTGTGTAAAGGGAAAAACATCTTTTTATCTAGAAGATGGTTGCAGGGAACAATAGAGACAAATGGAGTGTGAGGTGTTACAGGGAGGGTGATAGATGGAGGGATTAACTATGAAACGCTGCCAGGACAAGGACCTTCTGACCTCTCTCTCTCTCTTTCTGTCTCTCTCTCTCTAACACACATGCACGCACGCATATAGACTCACACACACACACACACACACACACACACACACACACACACACACACACACACACACACACACACACACACACACACACACACACACACACACACACACACACACACACACACACACACAGACAAGGAAATGGATTATTGAGTGGGGTTGTTTGGAATCAGATTGGATGAAATCGTGATTCACCGTGTCTGTTCAGAGTTTTAGACAGTAGTCTGTGTGTTTGTGCATGTGTGTGTGTGTGTGTGTGTGTGTGTGCGTGCGTGTGTGTGTGTGTGTGTGTGTGTGTGTGTGCCTGTCTCTGTGTGCCTGTCTCTGTGTGCCTGTGTGTGTGTGTTTCAGTGTCTCATTAGTGAGAGGAGTCAAGCCAGTTCCATCAAAGCAAGGCTGCCACAGATCTCGTCAGGCATCCTCTCATCGAACTTCATGATTCACAGCATAATCTTCTCAGACTTGTATACAGTATGACCTCACAGATACATCATGGAGACGCTGTACGTTATATCAAAGGGTATTATTTGTTTTTCAGATGCAGTAAACTTTATTTATGGGGTTTTAGTTGTAAATGTATTTGTGCTCTTCATTGTGAATTAAAGGATGGATGATGAAACTTAGCTGAAAGTCAATCGGCTGAGCCAGAAAGACGATACCGAATAAGATGGTGCATTTCCTGTTAGTGCACCGTGGCTGCAAACTTTTAGCTCAATGTTGATTATTTAATTGACATATATTACATGGATGATTAAATTAAGTTAAGATACATTATAGAATCATGTTGCAAATACACAGCAATGAAATGAAAAAGAAAATGCTATTGTCTGAAGTTAGTTTCATTTCAATCTTTTGTTACCTCCATTAAAGCAAGAAAATATTCAGATTTATGTAGACGGATAATCTTTAATTTCGCTTTTCTTTTATTTGTATCTCATGCATGTCAAAGACAGTTCATAATGAATTCTGCCAGAAGGTAGAGTAAGAAGTGTGTTTGTTTCCAATCTTTCACCACAGACAAAGGTTGAAGGAATACTGTGTATATAGAACAGGAAGGGCATTTGTCAATCATCTGTGCATCCGTGATGATTTGTTACTAGAGTGTAGCCCACAAACATCATGAAACTTACAACTTACAGCTTACAACTTGCTTACTCTTCATGGTTACAAGTCGAATTTCGCTCGATCAGAAGGTGGAACTTCAGTAAAATTTCAGCACAACTTAACGCAACATATTTTTTTCTCCCACAAACTGCAGAGATATATAGTTATTTTTTCTTACTAAAAATTTTGTCACATTTGTTAATAAGAAAGACAACTTCCTCCTGTCTGTTTTGGATGAACAGCTTTCATGTTAGGCACTCAGGAAAACTCTTCAGAAATGTATATTAGTCACACTGTATGATGTACTATGTCAAGCAAGAAAAATGAACTCAAACAGGTCATGCTACAACATCTCTTCATTGATTTTACAAAGGAATACTGTCAGTGTTCTAATTTTTAATGGTGATCTGCCGTGTTGGATGAGTGAAGTTTCAGAGCCATCAGTGTTGTTTGGGTAGTGGAGGATGGACAGAGATACACCAGCTTAACCTTCAGCATCAGATGTTGTTATGTTCACATCACTGAAGGCCAATCATGGAAAAATATATGTTAATCGAGTGTAAGTTGGAGGAAAAATCTGTCTGATATGTTAGAGTTTCTTCAGAATTGGTTTTATGATGTTTATGAGCTAATTTTTTTCCTCTTATTATGATATAGGTCACAGAATATATAAATATCACAATGTCAGATTTCTTTTTATATCATGTAGCCCGAGCACAAAGTTTGGGGTATGCAGTGTGTCTTATCTTGGAGTCATAGGCATCTTAACCAAAAAGATCATGTCTTCGTTATCCATGAATAGAATTGGACACTGCCAACAGTTAATACACCTGTGGGCGCACAAATAATCTGGCTCTATAAATGTGTAGCGATGCATTCTGCTGTCTATGAAGTCCGCCACTTGAATTGACAGTGAAACATAAATTAACATGTTTGTCGCCTCGATAGATGTTTGATTGCTTGTGTAGTAGAAGTAAGATCTTACACCTAGCCCGAGTTCAGGCCCGACCTGACCTTGGGCTCAAAAAGTCAACAATTACTTTCGGGTTGGGTCGGATCGGGTCGGGCTTCGATACCCTCGGGCTCGGGTCGGGCTGGATTTTTTTGGACTCAGGCTCTGGCTTAAGATCTTAATACTGTCGGGCTCATTTCTGGTCGGGCTGGATTTTTCTAGGCCCAATCTTACCTCTACTGTGTAGGTCCTCAGTTATGCAGGTCACGGTTATCCAAAGCTGTTTAAATCAGTCCACTGGACTTCAGTTGACCACACCTCACATCATTGACCACACCCCTCAAGGTTAATAAGCTGGGACACCAGCCACCTTAGGAACTGACGAAACATCTTGGATGAGAGGCGAAACGTTTTCAAGAAACTTTAAGTCCAGTGGATTGATTTAAACAGCTTTGGAAAGAGGATTGATTGTTTCTGCAATTATCTTTGAATATTCAGTCAGGCAACAAAAAGATATTTGTGACATTTGACTTCTGAAAAGAACTGTTAAATATTGATTTGTTTTTATTGACATATCAGTTTGTAACTCATATTCTGTTGCAGTTGTATCCCTGGTCCATTCTGCTATTAAACACAATATGGCAGCTCTCAGTTAAGCTTTAAATATTTGATTTAAAATCCTGTTTTATTTTTTGTAATTCAGGTTTATGTCAGGATAATGTGGGACATCATAAACCAGCTAATTCTTCTTTCTGAGACGTTGGGCTGGAGACAAACACACTCTCGCACACAGTCCCTTGTGGCAGTGACTGGTCCAGATGGTGGGACAGCACAGGGTATTAGCGGATAATATGAGGGAGATTGTGGAGGGGGTGGGTCCCGTGGTGGGGGCGAGAGGGTTAAATCTCTCTGATTGGAATGCACAGCTGCACCAGCAGGCACATACACACAAATGTATGTTGCACAGCTGAGCATGTGAGTGCTGCACGTAAGTTTCTGGAAGTGTGGCAAAGCCTCATGGGGCCGTATGACTCAGCAGTGGCAGTCTGCGTCCTTCTGTCTGTCTGCTCATCTTGTCATTTATCCATCTGCCATCTTTCTTCTCACTTCTCACCTTCATTAGCGTGCCTCTCTTCAGAAGTCACAATTACTCTCAGTACACAAAGTCTTTTATTTACTCCAGTTGTGTCATTTCTCTCTCTCTCTCGCTCTACCTCTCTCTCTCCCTCTCTCTCTCTCTCTCTCTCTCTCTCTCTCTCTCTCTACCTCTCTCTCTCCCTCTCTCTCTCTCTCTCTCTCTCTCTCTCTCTACCTCTCTCTCTCTCGCTCTCTACAGAGCTCACTGTGTGATATCACAATCATCACAAAACTGTTTCAAACACAATCAGTTTAGAGAAAAGTCTGAGTAGAAACACGCTGAGATGGGCATGAAAGAAAGAAGGAAGAAGTTGAGCCCACCTGAGTCATACTCAATCTACTCATTTAATAGTTTTTTAGTGTATGAAATATATTGGTGTGGTGTCATATTTACAAAAAATAGTCCCACTATTAAAATATGGATGCAGTCAAGGTTGACACAACACTTGTATCAAGCAAAAACAGCATGTTATGATTCATGTCACAGTGATTTGTTGTTGTTGAATTTAGGATGACAGGACATATAATAAATATATCCTGTGTTAACTTGACTCTGCCCACTGTGTATTTTGCATTTGTCACTAAGGTGATTGTTACCTTAGAGCAGACAAAAGTATACAATGAAAACAGGGTGGCCAACCAACCACCAATCATCTGAAACCGATGTCACATAAATAAGTCAGAAGACGATGCATTAGGTTAAAACGAATATTTAATTGAAATAACCTGCAGGAATGTTCCACCTCATGTGTCAAGTCCAAAGAGAAAGAGGCATTAGATACATCCTGTTGTATTGCTTTTCTTAGGTTAATTTGACTATCTGGATGCCCCCTTCTGATCACTAGAGGGTGGCACCCTGGTGCACCCAACTAAGAAATTCCATTACTAATAATAGGATTAATAATAATATTAATAGATTTATAATAGTAAAAATATATAAAAATATAGGACATTAAAATCAGCCAATTAGCATCTTCAAATCAAGCACCAGATGCAGGCTTGGCTACAGTTGGGCGACTTCTCTGTCGATGCCAAATTAACTAAAAGGCATGTCCTTCTTGAGGAAAGAACTGTGAAGAGCCCACAGACGTCACTGCAATCTGAGGAATCATGTTTGATTCCGTTCATAATGCAGCTTTGTATGTCCCAGTTTAGTTTTGCTGTCCTTAAACTATGGGTCACATCTGACTACAGTATGCGATGCAAAAGCAAAAAACTGCGTGTATCAGGACTTTAAATTAATGAATAATTGGTTCCAAATGGATAAAACAGAAAACCTACTGCACACCTGACCTGATGCAAGTGTCACAAAGAGCTTATAGTCTATCCATCCTTTCAAGACAAAACTGGAGTTAGAAAATAAAGTTCTGAATCAGTACATGAAGCTCTCAGTCACAGTGACTCAACTTAGGGAACAAGTTGAGCAGTTTAAAAATATTTTGTCTATTTTAGTACAGGTGATGTCTCATTACAGAGGATCAGTGTGGACCAGTGGACCATCTAGCAGCTCCAGTCATGTGGTGCGCTTTATCCCTGGGGACCTTTCAGAAGTGGTCTAATTAAAGTTTGGTTTCATGTCCTTTTCCCACAAGTCTTCTTTAGATCAGGTCCAAAATTATGGGCACATTAAGTGACTCCTAAAAGTAACTGACTTGACAGAGAAAATTTAGATATTTTTGAATTTTTGTGTTTCATAAATGGCTTTCTATATACAGTGTACAGTATGTTAATGTGCTGTCAGAAAGCAGTCATGTGCAAACGTTTCCGTCCCCTGAGTGAAGCTGTCATACATCATTCACTCTCGTTCTCTCTTTGTTACTTGCTGTCTTTGCCTCATCTCACTCTCTCTTTATATACCTTTATTCCACTCTATTCACTCTACCCCCCCTGCTCTGGTCTCTCTCTCAACAGGTTTGAAGTCTACCAGTAGAGGAGCGTGTGGGTGAGGAAGCCCTGCAACCAGCATGACTTTGTATTGAGTGGTTTTTTTAAAGAGGCCAGTAGGCAATCGGCACCTGTCAGTTCTTTCCTTTTTCATTCTTAATAGATGAAAGCAGATGGAGTGAACCCACAACAGAGTCGCACCACAGGATAAGAGCAGACAGGAATCCGACCTGTGAGGACATTCCAACATGAGATTCATTCCAGCCAAATTCAGACCCATAGATGGTCTAAACCATTTAATGTTGAAGTTATGCCTGTCAGGATTAAAAGCATTAACTTCATTGATTTGTGCATGCATTAAACAGGGATAATATAAACATTGAAATGCTGACTACATATGCTGTTTGGCTGAGGCTAATCCACAGCCAGGCCCTTGGTGAGGATTTAAAAGATGAAACAACAAATATAAAGATAAAAAGGATCCAATGTAAAACGGATTCTGTATATGCTTGTGCCTCTGTAGCTTGTATGTATTGTCTATGCCTATGAATGCACTCACTGTTGGAGTTAGGGTTACATTTTGTAAATATAAAGGTATTTAACAATTCATATGGGCAGAATTCAAAGAAACGTAAAGTCAGTTTCTGCCAATTTGTATAACATTTTTGTATTCTGTGTCATTTCTGCATTTGTACCTTTCACACATCTTTCCTTTTTAAAAAAATTATAATTCAAACCCTTCAAGCCCTCAAACAATTATAGAGGACTCTAAATATGACTAACTATGAGCTGTTAAATAAATGTATTATATAGAATGTTCCCTCTTAGCCTTAATGGAGTAGATGTGTGATGCATAAATTGGAAAAGTACCCCCAAAATTGTACTGGAAGGCAGAACTACTTCTGAGTGAATGCATTAGCTTATATTTCACCACTGGTCTCACATTATTCACATAACTGGATCTGTGGATTTCACCATTACTTTATCATTCTTAGCAGACAGTCCACATCACAGAAGCACATTTGTAGTTACAACTCTGGGCTCTGTAAAAATATGCTGTGATTTCTTCCCTGATATCAGTGGAAGCAAGGCCATACGACTGAATCACAGGGCATCAAACAAAGCCTTGTGGCAAAAAATACAGCTTGTGTAAAGTTAACAAAAATCATGTTTCCAAAAACCAGAAAGGTCTTCTGTTGAGTCAGTGTTTGGTTTGTTATTTCTAGGCTACTGTAGGAACATGACAGCATGACATGCCAGATAAATAATGAGAACTCATTTTCAACCGGTGAAAATGTAGTACATGTATGATCCGGATTATTACTTACCAGTGCAAAAGTACGTAAATATTAATATTAAATCACATCTCTGTCAATAGATCTCCCAAAATCCAGCTGTACTGGTTAGTTTCAGGGTTGGAGGTTTATTCATGTCTCCTACAGATTTCTCTATATTGAGATGGTTCTACTTCAAATTGAAATTGAATGTGCTTCTATAAGGTGCTTATAGAAACACATGGGACTCCAGATGACCTTATGGTCCTCTGGGGTGTGGCCCACCCCTTGCAGGTAGCCAGCTGGGAAAGGAGACCCGTGACCAGAAAGGCAGATAAGTGGTTGTAGATGAGACTATCGCAATTCTCTTGCCTACAAGAAGATGGATGGATTTGCTTCTATAAATGTACAATAATGGAGCTGCTGGCACAGTAGCAATCAGACCACAGCTGGATGCACAGAGAGGTGTTATCACACAAGTAAAGGGCGCCACCAGCTAGATGGCACGTCACCAGTTAGCTGCCCAGCTGCAGGAGTTTGTCCACTAAAATAGCTCTTAATATTGTCTGATAACCAAACTCCCAGCACGCAGACACACAACCCTGCTTCAAGATGACACATACTGACCTTATTGCGGCAGAAACACAGGCCACATTAAGATAAAATCAGCCTAATGCTTTTGTGCCTCACATGGGTATTGCTAACATGTCAGCTCTGTGAGCTACTGCACGGTGACAGATTTTCGTCTATTAGCCGTCTGTAACACTGCTCCATACTGGCATGTTTGGGCATGTTTTCCTGGTGTTTGTGTTTGATTATGTAAGTATTTCTTCTCTTCCTGTTGTGTTTATTTATGTACATATTTTTTTCCCTCTCCCATACCCTCATTATAATGATTACTTTGGCATGCAGCCAGAAAGGGGTACAAAACACCATCAAAAGACAATCTCCCTTCACTGTCTCTTTGTAACTTCACTAGTGGGATAGAGTTCTCTATCTCATACGTCTTTGTACTTTTCTTAACTAGATTTCAATAATACATAGGCAATATGAATATTTCAGTTGCATCTGGCAATACACTCATCACACACTGCACATATACTGTATAGAAGTGCCCACCGTGCTGTTGGGGGAAGCCCCCTGAAGGAAGACATGCCAGGTCTCCCCATCCCCACATACGTCAGCAAGCCTAAGATGACTGCATCCCCCAGAGACCAGCAGGGGAGGGACAAGAGTCACATATGTGGGTACAGTATATCAAATAGAGGGATAGAAGCTAGCAAATGAAGATAGATTTACAGGGAAAGCTTATACTGTACAAACAACGATAATGATGATTTTTTTAAACATACTTTTTATTTACTTCTTTGGAAATTTGCACATTTATGCTGATTGGATGAGATCACTTGCCACAGTTCCCACATTACGTGTGGATGGTTTAAAAGAAAAACATTTTTAAATGGACCATTTTCTTTCTTTGTTTAAACCTTTTTCCTCTGACTGCTCATGCTATCCTTTATGTAATATTTGATTTCTAGTGAAATAAAAGAAAGAATACACCTGGTAAATTCTATGCATCCGTTTCTAATCGAGGTTGATATATTCGATAGAAATAAATATATAAACTTTTCTCCTCATCCTGTTGAATCAAATATGTTTACAGTTATCTGAATGAATGCCTTTTTCTTAGCAACTTTAATAAATATAGGTTTTTAAATGAAAATCTGTCAGTTAGAATCCTTGTGTGCGTCAAGGGATTGTTCCTCTTTCCTCCCCGGCACAGAGCAGGATCAAGTGATGGTCGTTGATGAGAAGGAGATGAGAAAAACAGGACGAAAAAGCTAGATGAGGAAAGCGTGGGAGTTAGAGTGGAGGGGAAGATGGAGGATGATGGGATGGGGGGATGGGGAAGTGGTCTAAAAAGCCAGAGAGCAGAAGACGGAGAGTACAGGCTGACAGAGCATTATTGATTATGGGAAACACAGCCATTCCTATTGATTTACAGTAGACCGGTGGCAATACGTATTGTTTAAATGAATTACAACAGTGTGACAAGAGAAACATCTGCTATTTGTCCCCGTGTAGAGTTTGTGATCAAAAATATGAACTGTATAGTTGTTTAGTAAGGTTCAAGGGTTATATTTTTGTGTAAAAAAAAAAGAAAAGAAAGCAGAGAAAATCTGACATTTTGCTTCCTTGAGGCAGAACGTCCTGCTGATGGTTTGTGTGGAGACGATTCAGTAAGAGAGGTTTGTGCAAATTTGAACCAGGCTTTCAGGCTTTGTACACAGCTGAGGGTGGGATGAAACTGGAGCCAACATTAGCACCAGCCTCACGGGAGACATTTTGGGGCCAAGCCTACAGTAATGAGGATATGAGCTCCAGCTCTGTGCATGATGGGAAGTAGGGGGTGAGACAGACAGGTGGGGGAGAAGGACAGGTGTCAGTGGGGTGTGTGCCACAGAGCTAGATCTGTCAGCTCACCGCTCACAGCTGAGAATGAGTGGACACACACACACACACACACACACACACACACACACACACACACACACACACACACACACACACACACACACACACACAGAAATCATCCAACGCCTTTTATTACTCCATCAGGTCGTCCTGACGGCTATTACTCTGGATAATGTAATGTCCCATTCCACAGACAGATAACAGGAAAGTGTGATTCAGCATGACCGGGAGTTCACGCTAACCTTGTCTCTATTAGTCACTGCCTCATGAAATGGTATTCCAGGGATACCAGTGCTCTGGTAAACGACCACCAAGCTTAACTCCAATTAATGAGGTTACAATATTTAATGAAAACTGTGAGTGACACCACTGTCCCTTCAGTTCCACTGCTTCAAACAACACTGTAATTGTATTTTAGGGATATGGGTTCACCACTGAGGCTGCGGAAGGAGATCATCAACCTTTTGGCAAATTGTTGTTTTGATCAGCTTAGCCTTGTTTGACAAGATGGTTGGCAGTGGCCTCACATCCATGTTCCCAGCAAATATGCAGTTTGTTGCAGGACGGCTGATGTTTTACAATAACGCCACAAGATCACAGCGGAGTTACAACAACTCTTCTTGTGATTTGTTTCATTAATTAAAGTGCAGAAAAAGGTTGTTTGGCTGAAAAAAAAATCTGAAGCAAGTGAGATTAATGATACTTTTCTTTTAAGAAATTAATTTCTGGGCATCCAAATTATTTAGCGTCATGATACCAGAGTATGAATGAGAAATGACTTTTTTGTACGCAAATCTATCACACACATTCTATCACACATTTCAGACTAATAGGCTGTGGCTCACTTTTATATGATTGATTTCCTCCCATCATCTGTCAGATATTTCATTGTTGCATTTTCTAACAGTGATGTCAAGTTTTTGACAGGTTCTTCTTGTCATCGGGATTTCAATAAAACATCAAACTCCATATTAGAGAATAAAAGAGAATTTGACGCCCTGCCTCTTCCTGTTCCGCCATCTCTCAATTTATCACACTTAATACTCTGTTCAATGTAGTGTCTATGTTACTGATTAATCAACCAGCATGTGAGATTAAATCGAATGCTGAATCAAATTGCTTATGAATACTTTGATTGAAGGTGCTGAACCATGACAAATGTAGAAAAAAATATCACGAGAATGTTGATGAGTAAACAACCAATTTGAAATAGCCACTAGTAACTGTGTTCCTGCGCCTTCGCTTCTAACGCAAATAATCAACATCAACAATTACAATTGTGTTTTGCTTACGCTCATCGAGGGTATAGTCTGATGTAGAATTGTTACTGTTTCCATTATCTACGGACGCGCAGCGGTAAAGCTTGTTTCGCGGGGCGTGCGCGCCCAGTTTGGGTCTCTTGTGGATCGCTGGTACGCGTGCATGTGCGTGTCTCCCACTGCACGTCACGTCCTTAGAGCCGGGAATCACGTCACATGTCAGGGCTCCCGAGTTCAGGAACTAGTTTTTCCGTGTCAAATCATCCACGAAGCCACAGGCACGGCGAAAGACACGGTCCAACCCTCCTGCCTGCGCGCCTCTGCGCTCCACGCTGCGTAAACCAACAGGAGCAAGGATGGACGGATGGACGGACGCCTGGATGTGGATAGATGATACCGTTTAACAGATGCGCTGATGAAGACCTCCTCAAGTGGTTCTTTAATTACTTCCAGTGATTTAGAACGGCTGTCGGATTACCTGTGAAGCACAAAGGTGGGGAGGTTCTTTGAGAAGAGAGGAAGAAGAAAGGAAAGCTCCGGGTTACTGAGAAAAGCTGGGTGCGCTACAAACACGGAAAGTCACGGATCATGCTTATGGAAACTTCTGATTCCGTCTCGATAAGGTAATTTATAAGAATAAAGTTGTTCTTTTTGCCTGTCATATTTTAATCTATCGAGTCACGGGTGACTCCACTTCCAATGAAGAAAGAACAAAAACACAGGTGGTGGGCGCTCCAATCCCTCAGGCGTTTTTTTTTTTTTTTTGCTGCCTCCGACTCCATTTATACATTTGAGTACCAATCTTGATTGAAGCCTGTGTAACTATTTCCCATTATTTCCGCTCATTTTCAAACAAGGAGAACATGGAACTACATCAACCATAAGATGCGCGTTTTTAATATAGCGACAAACGACGATCCAAGGAGCGCATCAAAAAGCCCTTAAAGCACAGAAGTCTGTTTGACTCATTATGGTGATGACTAATGTTTTGATGTCTATTTTGTTCAACTTATTATAATAATCAGGATTAGTGTGTTTTGTTTTTTTCTTTTTGCGCATTCCCTGCCCACCATTGCGTGGCGTGGGCTAAAAACCTCCAGTAGATCAGAGACAGAGCAGTCCATCTGTTCAATCACATAGCAACAGGAAGAGCCCGGAGACAGAGTAAAAAAAAACCCCGCCAATATCCCTATATTGCCACAGTCTATTACCGCATCACTTACATAGATAACAGGTACACCAAATTGTAATGGGTAATTTTTTGTGCTTCTAACTAAATTAATTCACTGACACAATAACCCCAATGTGGCGCTCAGATTTCTTATATAAAATCATCTCTTATGTCATATGCACACTGAATTTATTTGATCTAAGTTATTAGAGTCGTTATCTATTATTTCTTTTATGGAAGAAAAGGGAAGTGTTTGGACAAACAAAGAGCACTGTGCAGTAAATGCTCAGTGTCTATAGCACTGCCAGATTAGTAAACGACTATTGAAAATCAGTGTCAAGACAGACTGGAAGGATGTACTTTTGCGGCTTAGGGATTGAAGAAGGAAATGCTCTAAGTGTTTATTTGGCTCATTGTCTGATTTGTCTCCAGTTACACTTAGGCAAGTTGATCCATCTCCCCCAGAATCTTCTCTTTCTCCTTGTGACTGCTCTTCCCTCTCCCACAACACCGTGCTCCATATTCCACTCCTCCCACTTTCCACCTCTCTCTAACCTCTCTCTCTCTGGCCTCCCTTCAGAGTGGCTCTGCCTGATGCTCTATCATGACTGATGGCGAAGGGAGAGCGCGCTTTCAGTACACAGAGTGCCTGGAGGGGCAGGAGCCGGAGGAAGTGCACAAGGAGGTGAGGCTTGCTTTGCCAACATCCTCCAGGAAGGATGCCCGGGGTCACGATGTTGACCCTGGTGGAGGCCATGACGAGGGTGAAGGTGAGGGTGAGGTGGAGAGGCAGAAAAGGGACAGTGATGTTCTGGGTGAAGAAGAAGAATGGAGTAGTGAAGTTCAGGAGCACGAAGATGAAGAACCGGAGCTGGAAGTGGAAGTTGGCCCAACGCTGGGAGTTCGAATCACAGCCCCAATTCGTGATCCAGACTGTATTTCAGAGGAGGAGGAGCAGCAACCGTACCCGGCCCTGGCCCCCATGGCGTTCTTCTGCTTAAAACAAACCACAAAACCTCGCAATTGGTGTCTTCGAATCGTCTGTAACCCATATCCTTTCATACTCTGGAGCCTTAACCCAGTCTGATGATACCTGGTAAGACCAAACAAGTCCATACTCCTGTATGTGTGAGTGTCACCAAGCTTACAGTATATCCAATGCTTGATCATAACGTATGCTGTTCATATACTTTCCAGTCCAAAACATATGAAAGCACGATGATGTTGTCAGCTGTTGTAACTTTGTATTCCACTTGTTGTTGTTATTCTCAAAAATGCAACAATTTGTGTGACTGAGGAAGCACTGCTGGCTGGCACCACACTGGGGAAACATGACATATCATTTATCCAACAACTGGCACCAAACCATTTTTAAGATGCAATTAATAATCACAGTCATCATTCTTCTGTCAAATGAATGCAAAACTAGAGCTATTTGTCTTTGAGTGAACAGGGGATAATGTTTGGGTGATTTCTACTGAATGTATACATTACAATGGTCACAGTGAAATATTGCAGTGCAGAATAATGTTGACTCTCACAATCTGGCGTTGTTGGCAAAGACTGTTTCATGAATTCTATCAGAAAGGCTGTCAAACAGCAGAAAAGACACAATTTGCTCGAGTGGATAGGGAGAATCCACACAGAATCACTACTGTGATTATTACCATTTCTAACGGTCCCACTGTCACTGCCAGTAAACGAACAGAGAGGTCAACTCTCACACCTCTGCAGGACAAGAGGCCGAAATGCATCAGTTTCAAAAGTGCCCTTGTCTTTACACCTCATGTCTGTAACTCAGTTGTGTTGATCCTCAGTTTCTTGAAACAAATTTTAGACGGTTAACTCAGAGATTTCCTCGTGTGGTTCTGGTGGTTAAGCATCAAAACATGTCCGGCCTACTACAAATTCAGTCAAAACTGTCACCTTCTGGGTCTTGGCAATTTCAACCAATGCTAAAATATCTTTATTGAAATCAGTGACGGTTAGTCAGGGGAGGCAAGTGACGCATGGCCTCACCTGCCATTATAAAAGACAAAAATAGAAAATGGTATACATAAATTAAATGTTTATATTTATCCAGTGATGTGAATTATATAGTTATTTTCCTTTAAACGTCACAAATTTTAGGTCATTTTTACTCAATATCACTGAATTTTCTCATTTACCGCTTAAATGCAGAGCAGAGACCTGCGGTGAGGCACCAGTCAGCCGAGCCTCACCATGGATTGCACAGTGGCTCGGCTAGCTGTCCTGGTATTCTATACAGTGAGGCTGTAAGGCTATCTCTCTATATGTCGCTATTAAAATGTTCAAACACATTTGTGCTGTGAACTAAATTACCATAATTTAACTAATGTATACAATGTACAGTGTTTTATTGTCAACAGCTGTATGTGTGTAACATCTTTCTTGAGTTAAGCGGTCCTGAAACCAATGGGAAAAGGCATAAAGTGAGGCATGCAGTTCTCCTGCCTTATGGTAGGGGGTGCTGGTGATCCCAGGGATTGGCCAAGGATTCCTCTTCCTCTGCCATAGAAGAAGTGACAGTAAACTACAATCTATAGTCAGCGCGTCAAGTACAGCCATTTATTTGTTTTCCGCTCACCTCGCCTTACTATAAAAAATGAGGATTGCATACCTCAACTCAAAATTTTTTAGATGCTTTTGTTCAGAAGGAGCTGCGCGTGGACTTTGTTTATAAGTAAGCATAACGTGGACTTCATTTACAAGTAAACATAACATATAAAAAAAGTATAGCGAACAATGTAAATTTTTTAATCAAATGTGCTTATTTGTGTGTTACAGTTTGTATGTGTAAATAATTCTGCTATGAGACTTTTAAAATAATCTACTCACTGTTGCTTATTAAATGGTGAATAAGCTACACTGTCGGTTCATATGTTTGTAAACATCTTCATCTGATTATGATGAAGTCAGTGCCTCACCAATTATGAACCTCACCACATGTCACTGATTGAAATGAGATTTTAGTTCTTTGACATCAGGATCTTAAGTCCTGAGACATCCTTTGTCCACTGAGGGGCATTCGAGAGAATTATTAAAGCATCGATTCTCCAGATAAGACAACTGTGGACTGCCCTGCCACCCGTGACAGTGGACAAAGCGGTAGAAGATGAATGAATGAATGAAATGTGGACTGTCAACTGTGATGACACGAGTAAGGGATGTGGTGTGTGCAAGTCATATATGACATGCACACACCAACTCATATATGAGACTGATTTTGCAGGTGTTTTAATCAAAGTCTTATGTAGCAGTATGATGGCGCAGTGGGCAGCATTGCTGTCTCACACCAAGAAGGATCAATTTATTTTTATGTGGAGTTTATATATTGTCTCTCTATCTACATAGGTTCTCTCTGGGTTTTCGGCTTCCTCCCACCTCCAAAAACAGGCAATATAGGCAAATTGGTAAATGAATTGCCCGCAGGCATGAGTGTGAGTTTAAGTACATGTTTGCCTTTCACATGGGCCCACAATGTGCTGGCGTCTTATCTGGGGTGTACCCCGCCTTTCACCTGTAGCCAGCTGAGATTGGTTCCAGCAGACCCGTGATCCACAAAGTGGATAAGCGATTGTGCTATCTTCAAAAAGATGAATGAATGTGTCCTATGTGGGTCAGTAAAAAAAAAAAAACCTCAACAAAAGGTATTGAATAAATCTTAAACTATAAACATATTAGAATGAGGCTGATTAGATAGTCTGGACACTATAGAGATTGCCACTACAGGTAACAATATCATATAAGCCATAGCATCATTAGCATTAAAAGTCTCCTGGATTGCTACATGCTAGAGATGAGTTTCATGTTTTGCAGATGGGAATCATTCCAATGAGTGCTGGATGTGATCACATCTCCCTGTCACTCAGCCTGGAACTGCAGTATCTTTTGGAGACCTCATAAGAAATCTGAATGTCACAGAATGTGTTCTGTGACTGCTTTAGGGTCAGCTCAGAGTTCCTTGTATTTTTTAGGTATAATCACTTTTATCTGTGAAATAGTACCGTCAACGTTACAGCAATCCTCTGTGAAAATTATTTGGCAGCCACTTTGTGCTAAAAAATGTAATTTGATTCAAGGGTGCCAAATAGTCCGAATGGAATTCATTTTTAGCTACATGTTTCTGCTGTATAATCTATTATTACCCCGTTGTTGAAAATCCTGAATCCTGGATTTCATCAGTAGGATGTTTTAACACATTGGAGAAGACAGAAAAGAACATAATGTGCATCCAAATCAAAGCACCATTAAAACAACCTGAAGATGAGCAACTATAATCCTGATGAAACAAAATCAAGTAAAGAGTTATATCACTTCTTACTTCCCTCTGTCGCTTCTAATCTAATTTCCTATCTTCCATTATTTTCTAGTGTTGTAGAATGTTTTCATCTGGTCTAGTTGTCTCTGTTGCTGGTTTCACACAGAGTTGCATTATATTTAGGCGTACTTTGTGTATTTGTATACACCTATAGTAATGGCAGCTCAGTGGTGGAAGTTTGAAAGGTGAATCTTGACAATTTATTGTGAGTCTGAGGAAGAAGATACTCCAGACAGACGGATACACAGTCGAACATGAACATTTTTTAATGAGTATTAGGCTGCAAATGTAATAGATGATTTATCAAATTAGAAAAGTTGATTTTGCCTTGTTGTCTTAATGTAACAGTCGATGCTTGGAGCTAACCAGAACAATGAATGTAATTCCCTGCCACGTTCTGAGCCATAAGTAAACAGTCCTGCCAAGCGTTTGTACCCATTCAGGGAAAAAAAGTAATTTTCTATTGGTTCTCTTCAGTAGCAAACTCATTTAATGATTTTCCTCACGCATTGGTTACTGGTCACTCAAATCTTTTTCATATATGTATACAGTATAAAATAATTGTGCTGGATTTGGCAAATGAATTTAGTATGTATAGAGTGTAAATTGACCATGATCCTAAGTGGCCTAACACTGCAGATCATGACGTGGGACAGGGAGTATCTTAGAAATTTCTCAGCATTGGTTAATGAAACAAGAGACAGAGATTTTTTTGCTCAAGAAAGTAGTGCATCCCTGGGATGCGCTTCAATCAAAATTTGTGCATCCCAACATGATGTTTATACATCACAAAAGTAATAACAGAATATACGGTACAGACAAGGATTGAGTTTTGTCCATAGTACAATATAAACTCTAAACAAACTGTTAATTTTAACAATTTTATTAATAACAATGTCATAACTGTTTTAATGTTACAGCCTGGTGGTCAATCTTAAAATCTTTGCCTTTAATTAATATATTCTCCTGTGGACACTGCACCAAGCTGATAGAGCCTTCTCCACACACATTTTTTGTAAGCTGACATTTAGCCATGCCTCACTCATAGAAAAAAATCACGTCCATTGCGGTACAGATTTTTGGAATTTTGCTGGTTTTCGCTCAGCTTCTTTCATCTTCTGTACTGTCCACATTAATATCTGTCTCTTTATTTTCATTAACTTTTGTTTTTTATTCAGGAAGCACTCATTGTCACTTGGGTTTTCTCCAACTTTTGCGCCTTTTTCGGAGGCATGGTGATAATGTGGGACTAACTCCTCAGTCTCTCACTGTAGTGAATAAAATGAGCAGATGTTGTGTTGCCGTTTGGTCGATTTTATTCATTCATTCGCTGTCACAACTGCTTCATCCATCTATCTCAGCTAGCTTAGTACGTGAGGCGGCGGAAACTCCTATACCTATAGTCAATTTGGGACTGGTCAATGAACCTGAAGCGCATGTTTTTGGAGGTGTGAGGAAGCTGGAGGACATGGGGAGAACATGCAAACGCCACAAAGAGCAGGACGCAAACACGGAACCACCTTGCTGTGCAGCGAGAGCTATACCCTAGCCACTGCACTACCGTGCTGCCGTTGGTCGATTTTAACGAAGCTGAATCAAGCAGATAAGTCTCGAGACGAGAAACTCACGCAAGATCAAAACACAATGGCGATTTCCGGGTTCGAAATTTAAGTGGAGAAATGAATAACTTGTGAATATTTTTGTTGAATAAAGGTGCATTTTTTCACAATATTATATCGCGGAAAAAGTAGCATCGATTTTATTTTCAAGTATTGTCTGATGTCTGATGATCGTGCGTTCCTGTCAAAAAATATGCGTCGAAGAGGCAAGGATGAACGCAAATGAGAACACTGGAGATGTGTGCATAATATGCTAAAGGACTAAACCAGTTATCTTAATATTTCCTTGAATAACATTCAGAACATTTTGTAAAAAAAAACCCCGTCTGCAACGTTAAGATCTCCAGACCTTTAGTCCCTAATACAAATTAATCTCCAGTTTTTGTTAAATGATTAGAAATGATTATGAGTTCAAATAATCTTGTATACCATTTCATTCAATTAACGATTTAAATGTCTATTATGAATTTAAACATAAATCCCCTCCTTTGAAAAGGAATTATGATATTAACCTTAGTCTCCTTTAACATATCATCCCCTATATACACAGATATGTCTGTAATAATCTATTTTTTATTGGTCTATTTTTTAATGCTTATGTCTTTCATAATCGAAGCACTTTATTAATGCTGGTTTTCAGTCAAATACTGACTAATTACTAACTCAAGGTTTAACTGATGATGTAATCAGAAAAGCTCCTTCTGTTGTCATGGAAGTCACTGCATATGTGAATAGAGTCAATCGAGAAATAATGTGTTAAAAGTTTGAGAAGTGGGCTGATGAGGAGACGTTCATTTGGATGTCCTCGCTGCAAGGTCAAGTGGCTACAGACACCTTCCTGAAACTGGTGTAGCTGGATGCAAACTGACACATCAACTGATCATCTCCTCCATTAAATGTTCTTGGGTGGTAAAAGAGATCTCTGCCAGCTCCAAGGATTCCGTTTTCAAAAGGAGATTTCCCATTGGATAAAATATCACTCTGTTACATCTGCACTGCAGTATAGACAAAAAAAGAAGTCAGCCATGTGAAGGAAATGCCTCTCTTAGACAACAGAGTTAGCTGGTTGAATTAAAATTTTACACATGGTGGCTGCCATCACAGAATGAGCAGTTGCATCAGGGTTAGATGGAAAGTAATTTAAATGGGATTGAATTGGCAGACTTTTGTAGGCATTTTGGAATTTATACTAATTTACATCTTTGTTGGCTGTTTGAATGGAATACAGCATTAAATGGCAGGAATTCTGGTCAAATTGCTTTTACTTTTCTTCTTGTTTTTCAGAGGTGTTATTGACATGAGAGATGATTAGATGAATCATTTCCAGAATGGCCTTTTTTGGACTTGATGGACATGTTCTGTTTTATTTTAGGTAATCCATCTAGATCGATATTTTTTCTGTTAAAGCCTGGTTTAAAAGCTTAAATGCATGTAAATCAGCAATTTATGAATTCAATTTTTATATATGACAATCCATGGAAGTATAGGACATATGGTTTGACGCTGTACCATGTGGGAGATGTTACATTCTTATGTCTGCTTTATTCACAGCACCACACTGGGATAATACTACAATACTGCAGTAAAATATACTCCTAGACTGAAAGGGAATCTTTTCTAAATTTATCTCAATGTATTTTCATCCTAAAGATGGGTGATGACAGAGAAAGTTTGCTTGGCTTGAACAAGGACTGTTTGTCCCAAGATAGCCTGGCTAACGAATAAGGTGCACATTTTCACATGCTTGGCATTGCACTGTAACTGCTTGCTTGAGACTGTAGCCAGGTTATGTCACCAGAGCCAATCTCATTAGACATTTTTCTGTGTATCATTCCTCACTGACTATGAGTGTGTGGGCATGTGTGCAGGGCCTTTGGAAGTGTTGCAGAGTTGGTGGTCCACAGTGGGCTACGTAAATATTATTCACAGCATAAATGCTCTTCCTCTCGAGTGCACAAATGCAGCATTGAGATCAAGAAATGACTTCCTTCCTTTTTTCATCTCACATACCTGAGACAGTACAAACAACAGATCAGACTGTTGCTGGATTGGATAAATCTAGATTTCTCGCTGTCAGCTTGTGCCCACTGATTAAAAAACCCAAAACAAAACAAAAGAAATAGTCCTCTATTTGGGAAGCAGCTAATCGCACAATAAAAATAATATGTGATAATAAAAGCAGCATTTCTTCTTCAATCTTAGATGAACAATCTTTTCAAATTTGTACATAAATGTGTTATATGACCTGAGAAATGTCTGCACGGGTTGCAGCAATGATATATTGAAGTTATTCGTTTTATTTACTGCTTTGCTCTTGCTTTGTGTGCCTAACAATACAATGAAACTGATATATATATATATATATATATATATATATATATATATATATATATATATATATATATATATATATATATATATATATATTTTATTGGCTTTCCTTTTAAGACTCAAAAGACCAATGACTACCGAAGTAGATAGATAGATAGATAGATACTTTATTAATCCCGGAGGAAATTGCATATATCCAGGATTAATAAAGTATGAAAGACAGGCTTTGTAAATAAGGCGGCTTTTGTGGGTATTTGTTCTTGTGGGTCCATGCTGAGATATGTGGCCAGTGATCTTTTCAAACTGCGGCATCTGCTGAAAAACAGCAGTTTTTAAATGGTCAGACATATCTGCGTTCTCCATTTTTCTCAGTAATCAAAGCTCATATGTCCACTTTTGTACTTGGTTGTCAACACAATGGAGAACTGCTGTTAAAAACATATCAAATACACTTACTTTACTGTGAGGAAGTGAGAAATTCAATTTGCATACTGGCAGGTGGGGTAGTTTGAAATTGGAAATAGTTGCTTCAGGAAACTTCTGGCATTAATGTCTATGGATTCTTTTGAGTAACTTCATTACATTTGTAACTGATATCTCCAAAATCAGCTCCCTTCAAAATAATGTAGATGAACAAAAAGAAGGAAAGGTTAAATTCTGTGTGTAACTGGTCCTGTTAAAATATAGCAATACATACATATGTTGGCTTTACAAGGAGTACAGGTGTACACAACTGTGGTGAGACCAGCAATGTTGTTTGGTCTAGAGACAGTGTCACTGAGGAAAAGACAGGAGACAGAGCTGGAGGTAGCAGAGATGAAGATGCTGAGGTTCTCTCTTGGTGTGACCAGGAAGGATAGGATCAGGAATGAGTACATCAGAGGGACAGCACATGTTACAGGTTTTGGAGATAAAGTCAGAGAGGCCAGACTGAGATGGTTTGGATGTCCAGAGGAGAGATAGTGAATATATTGGTAGAAGATGCTGAGTTTAGAACTGCCAGGCAGGAGGCCTAGAGGAAGACCAAAGAGGAGGTTTATGGATGTAGTGAAAGAGGACATGAAGGTAGTTGGTGTGAGAGAAGAGGATGCAGAAGATGCAGAAGAGGATGCAACTGATTCGCTGTGGCGACTCCTGAAGGGAAAAGCCGAAAGGAAAAGAAGACATACATATGTTGGCTTTGGTAGGCAAAATCACAAGTCTCTTCAGTGGAGTCCTGGTGAACAGCGTTGATAAAATGAACCATAATAGTCTCTGTCTTTATGTCTTTAAATGACATCTTTGCTCTAGTGTGACAAATGGAGAGAGCCGGCCTTGGTGTCAGCAGGTTGTTCTTCTCCTGCTGCCACTCAGACGGCCACACTGAGATGTGTATTTGTGTGTGTGTAGTTGCATAAGCACACAGGCAGGCTTCTGTGTATCACTTCCAGATAAAGCGTTCGTCCTGCTGTATTTATATTGAGCAGTGCGTCTGTGTGTTTGGTGACTCATTTTATTTGGCTAGTGCTCATAATAACACCAGATTGGGGGTCAGGAGGTGTGTGTCGCTGCAGACATGGAGGGATCCTGCATCTCTGACGTATGAAGGAAGGCCTGGCACACCCGACACAGTTTGTGTATCTTTGTGAATATGTGTGTAGCCAATATGAATCTGTTTTATTTTATAATGGAGGATAAAGCCTGCCACTTAAGTATTCGATTGAAAGACATCAGACACATAAATATTGCAATTTATGAAACATATGACAGTAAAAAACAGCAAAGCATAAACCCACATACCTGCAATAAAAGGGGACAAATCATTAACAGGCTCTCTCTTATGTTTCATCTCTCTGCCTGTGTAATACCACAAACAGTCACATAACATTGCATGCTATTACCCTATATGGTGTCAACAGTACACCACAGTGTTACAGGGCTACATGCACTGCTGCTCTGCAAGACACACTTGCAGATTTTTTTTAAAAAAATGCAGTTTTAACACAAAAAAAATCAAAACACAGAGGTGATGAAAATTTGCAGATGGTTGACACATATGGTTCACCTCATAATAATTTGTCTTTTTATAATTTTTTATTGTACACATACTAAAAGAGAACACATGAAATGTTATTTACTTTGATGTAAGAGTAATGAATCCACATGTTAGAGAAATTCATATTCTGATTTATATTGTCCTGTTCATTACTACATTGTTGTACATGTTTACTGTTATGCATTTTTCTTTCTAATTTGATAAGGAAATCATTATGATTCCCAACCTTATGTGGATCATTGTTGTTGATGTTCATGTAACTAAATTTAAAATAAAGTTAAAAAAACATATCGGTAACTAAATACTGAAACTACAATGTTTGTTCTCTTACCTCAGGATTAAAAAAAATCTTCATTTCTGTGTGTGCTTGTACACACAATACATGTATGTGGTTTGTAGTTGGGTAGGTCCATGTGGCCACAGGGTGTTAAGTTGGGTGGTTTGTAGGATAACTTCCAGTACAGTAGGATCTTTGTTTTGTCCCCAGGCTCACTGTATGCTGGCTGCTGAGCTGGAACTGATAGAGTGGACTTTTGTGTATGTGCAGTGTGTGTCTGTACTTCACAGTGTGTTTGTGTGTGTTTTTTATGTATACTCAATGTTATATGTACTATGGGAATTTTTAGGCAGTGGCCTTGCCTGATCATTTGACTTCACGAGGCACCTCAGAGCACCTTGTTCATCTGTGCTGGATTTGGTGCATTTGTGCTTCTGTTAGATACCACAGAGGTTTTGAGAAGAAACACCATCTATTTACATTGTGGCATGGTGGCGTAGTGGTTACCACTGCTGTATCACGGTCTCATGGGTTCAAACCCCAGCATTTCCAACATGGCCTTTCTGTGTAAAGTTTGCATGTTCTCCCCCTGTCTGAATGGGTTTTCTCAGGATACTCTGGGAGAGAAGTATGTTAGTGGCAGAGAAGTATGTCAGAAAGGTGCAGGACATGTATGAGGACTGTAAGACAGTGGTGAGGTGTGCTGTAGGTGTGACAGAGGAGTTCAAGGTGGAGGTGGGACTGCATCAGGGATCAGCTCTGAGCTCCTTCTTGTTCGCTATGGTGATGGACAGGCTGACAGACGAGGTTAAACTGGAATCTCCATGGACTATGATGTTTGCAGATGATATTGTGATCTGTAGTGAGAGCAGGGAACAGGTGGAGGAGAAGCTAGAGAGGTGGAGGTTTGTCCTGGGAAGGAGAGTAATGAAGGTTTACCGTAGTAAGACAGAGTACATGTGTGGGAATGAGAGGGATCCAAGTGGAAGAGTGAGGTTAGAGGGAGAAGAGATCAAGAAGGTGGAGGATTTTAAGTACTTAGGCTCAACAGTCCAGAGCAATGGAGAGTGTGGAAAAGAGGTAAAGAAGCGTGTACAGGCAGGATGGAACGGGTGGAGGAAAGTGTCAGGTGTGATGTGTGATAGAAGAGTTTAAGCCAAAATGAAAGGAAAGGTGTACAAAACTGTGGTGAGACCAGCGATGTTGTTTGGTCTAGAGACAGTGTCACTGAGGAAAAGACAGGAGACAGAGCTGGAGGTAGCAGAGATGAAGATGCTGAGGTTCTCTTTGGGAGTGACCAGGATGGATAGGATCAGGAATGTAAAATGGGGTTTGTAAAATGTTTGTGTACATCATTTTTGTACAAACAAGCAGCTGGATCCACCAAACTTAGATTTGTGTGTATAAGGTTCCTTGGCCTGGAAATTATGGGAAATTATAAGATGATGAGCCAACCAATGTAAGATTAAACAAACAAGATATGTTCAGTTAATGTTCAAGTCTATTTTTTTTTTTTTGACAGAGCAAGCAGCTATAGTCTATTTTACACGAGAGTGCTATTTATCCACTTCCTTGGGAGCAAACAGAATATACCATTTCCTCAATTTCCTAAATTATTCAGCTCGGAGTAAGATGGAAAGATGAGTGAAATCTCTCCCCATTATTGGGACAGAATGCATAAGAAGATACTAACGTGTCTCTTGGAGCTGTCTAGGTTTCCAAGGTTTCATCAGAGCAAACTGGTAAGTCTGTTGTATCAAAGGTCAAAGGTCAATCTGAGTGACGCTGGGTGCCGCTGGGGCGTAGGAACACAGAGTTAATCTGCTAAGAAGTATAGTTAATCTGCTAAGGGGTAGACTATTGAGTAACCCTCTGCCTGCTAAACCCAAGAAAGCAAGTCCTTTATGTCCTGGGCTTTTATTAGCATTGAATTATGCTTAAATTGAATTGTTCTCATTTGAGTTTCCACAACTCAATTGTCTGAAGTCCTTGTCAGTGTCCACTGTGGAGTTCAAGTACCTGCTGATGACAAGCATCACCTCTGTGACACATGGTGGTGCCAGACTCTTCTCTCAACCTGCCAGTTAAGGGATTGACCAGGAGGAGAAGGTAGTATCAGACAAAAGTGGAGTAGGTAGTTTGACAGTTCACAGTATGTTAATATGTTGGTCAGCATCTATAATATTTGAAGACAGAATGATATTAGAGTGAAGATTGAACAAAGAAGTCAGTGAATGCAAATGGGAGCTGAAAAACTTCATGGTTCCTTTCTGTAGATATGGAGGAGAACCATCTCTGACCCGTCAGAGCGTATCTTTTCATTTCAGGAGTTGTCAGTCAGGGTCCCTATAGGGGCAGTGCTGTACTGATTGGTCCTCCTCTTCCCACAGAAGAGGAGGGATTTTTGGCAGCTGTTGCCATGGCTACACATCATGTTGATGATGTCGTACAAGTGTTTCCACAAATCAGCCCACCACCCAAAAGCTGCTTTGTCACTCTCATCATGGAAGCCCTTACAGATAATGTGATGCATTTCCCCCCAAAAAAAATTGCACGCGACACCCCGGTAAAATGAGCGAGTGTGAGTGAATGCACCAGGTGATATGCAGGTGTAAAGAGAGGAGAAATGAGGACTTATGGATGACACCAGATGTAAAGAAAATTCAAGAAGTGAAGGAGAAGACAAAACAAATGAAGTCCAGGTAAAGAAAAGAGGACAGGAGGCAGAGGAGCAGAATGTTGGAAAAAAGTGATGGCGCAAGAAGAGGAAGAGAGGATGAAGGGGATCAAGAGGGAGATCACACAGAGAGGGATAGTAGAAGAAGAGAGCTGCGCAAGACAAGCGGGAAAAGAAGTGAAAAGGACAGAAATCCGTTATTTAAATCTAATCTTTTCTGCATATTGTATGGACTTCCTACTGGTGGGGTCTAATCTGACAGACGGGCAGAAACAAATGCACATCTCTGTCCTCTTCACATCTACTGCGCTTTTTACTGTCTTTACTTACTAGTTGTTGACTGCTGCAGTGAAGATGCAGTGGCTTTCTCATTCTTAAGACACAACTACTCTCAACCAACGCCTCCTCCCCCACCCATGTCCTTCCTCTCTTTAAATAAAGCTGCAGCGAATAACTTGTGCTCTCTTCCTCTGTCTTTCTCCTCTCTTTCTTTTGTCTTTTCTTGCTGCTAAAACTTGCGTGATTGCTTAGTGCAAACACAACAAAGCACTTGCATATTTATTTGTCTATCTTATGGAGCAGGGTGTCTGCAACGCATGTTTTTTTCAGTGCTGCAGTATAAAATATTCATGGCACATGCATGCACAGTATTTGTGATGCTTTTTTTGATAATTGGAAAACTTAATTTTTCTGTCATCATTCCCAATAATGTCTTGGCATTTGGCATTGAGAGGTGCTTCACTGATGGACCCTCACGGTTGGCTTCTTGTTGACGTCTTCTCTTTAACAGGGTGTTTAGTATTCAGATATGTTTTTAGGTCATGTTGCCATGTTGCAATTGCTGTTTAGTAGCTGCATTGTTGTTCCTAACAAGCAATTCCCGCTGTTGTTGTGGGAGTCTATCTGATTGTACCGAATGCATGTTCGAGCGGTCTCCCCACAGTCAAGCTCCACATGAATAACACAGAAGCCCTCACGTTGCTGCTGATCGCATTACAGTCTGAAAGATGGCTGGAAAGAAAAACATACACACACACACACACACACACACACACACACACACACACACACACACACACACACACACACACACACACACACACACACACACGGATAGAGAGGGTAGAACGTCAGTGGTAACAACTGATCTTGCTTTATGGGTTTCAGTTGCCCCCCCCCAAAAAAAAACATCTCCTAAAAGAAAAGCCTATATCCTCTCCTGCAAAACACAGACAGACAAAAATTGGTTCACAATACAACCTCTTAATGATCTAACCAGCTTGTGAATGATCATGCTTGTTAAAAAGTGTGGTGGGACATGTGTAAGGAAGCACATTCGTGTGTGTGTGTGTGTGTGTGTGTGAGTGTGTGTGTGTGTGTGTGTGTGTGTGAGTGTGTGTGTGTGTGTGTGTGTGTGTGTGTGTGTGTGTGTGTGTGTGTTTGAAAGAGGAACATAGATATAGTTGCATACAAGAAAGCTCTGGGAAACCCATCAGCTTCTAGAACTAGGTTGTCATGGCAATGCAGACAGCACGGCACAGTGTGTGTGTCTTTGTATGAGTAAGGCAGATGGAAACATATCATTCAGTATTTTAGCATGTATGTAAGTTTGTTACAGTTCAGGCTTCCACTTCAGGAGAGAATCTGCTTGAACACAAAAAAAGGAAATATCAAACAGGATGCTTGTACTCATAAAGAAATGGTGTTAAATTATTTGTTTAGCATAGCAAAGGTTAATATTTCCAAGTTTGATGATTTTCCTACAGTGATTTATTCAAGCAGTAAATGTAATTATAAGAGTAAAAGTAAGCTGATTTTTTTTTCACAATGCTTCTCGTGCCATATGTCCATTTCCATGCTTGTTCGGCGGCCATCTTTGTCTGTTTCTGTGTGTGAAATGCCCTTACAGCAATAGTGTGTAATGGATGGAGCCTGATAGTTAACAGTAACCCCCATGGAGACCTGAAAACTGCAGCTTCTTCCTCTCTCCACTCTGAAGGAACGTGTCTCTGCTTTCGCTTCAAAATTGGCCCATATGCATGGGAGTGACTGTGTGTTTGTGTTTGTGTGTGTGTGTGTGTGTGTGTGTGCGTGCGTGCGTGCGTGTGTGTGTGTGTGTGTGTGTGTGTGTGTGTGTGTGTGTGTGTGTGTGTGTGTGTGTGAGAGAGAGAGAGAGAGAGAGAGAGAGAGAGAGAGAGAGGATGAGAGACAGCATAGATGTGTAGGTAAGTGTTAATGTGAAGAATAAGAGTTAGTGTAACCTGATTTTCTGGGCGAGACGTGACAGATGTGATGGTGAAGAAACCTACAGTGAATTTAGAGTACATAATGAAAGCAATTTCAAATGCCACAAATGTGTGTTTCAGTTTAAGGGTGAGAGAGGCAAGAGGCAGACGGAGAAGTCTAGGATAGTTGGATTCTCTCATTGAATGGGCTCTTAGCAGAAACTCTACCTGGTTACTAGGCAACAAGATTGCACTGCTGCACACTGAAGCTTTGGTGAGGGGGTTGTCGATCCATGATGTGTGTGCATGAGTGTCCATGTTTGAGTGCTGAGTCAATTATTATATTATTTATGATTGTTATATGGGATGACAGAAGAAGGGAGGAGTGTAAATAAATGCTAAATTGAATATGGGATGTACAACATGTGTGTGAGACTCGTATGCATCAAAAGTTTAGTATTGTATGTTCAATTTTGTTGTTATGCAGTCACATTTATTGCATGACAAGAGGAGATGTTGATTCTTAACTTCAGCCAGAGCTGAAGTCTAACTCACTTTGAAAGAGTACTGTATCTGTTTTAGTGGTGGAGCGATGCAGCACCTGCCTCACTACAATAAAAAAAAAAGTGTAGAGGGAGTGGGGAAAAAAAGGCAGGCTGACCTAGCATTCATGCTCAGCACTTGCTGCAGCTAATCTCGGTTGTTCCTGAGGTTATTTCATGTCAAGTGGAGGATGTAGCCCACGCCAAGAGGAGACATTGCATCTGTGTGCCAATGTATTTATTTAATTTAATTTATCGTACTAGTCTCTCCTTTTTTGTTGAATCATCCTAGATTTATGCGGGTCATGATCTGACTGCGAGGTGTGTGTGCTTGCCATAGCCCTCCTAACTTAAGAAATATGCTGCACAAAACTGTACATCAAAACAATGAATGGTGACTGTTGGCAGCTGGATGCATGGGAAGAGTTTCCGAGGGTATTACATTGAAATGTCTCACTTTATGACATTTTCTGGAGTCTCATCGTTCAAACTTGTCAGTCAAAGCAGTGCATAATAGGGATATAGGCTAACATTGTCCATGATACAAATACACATTTAAACGCTATTTAAATGTTTTTTAACTGCTTCTAGTTGCTTTTTTTAAAATCCATGGTGTGGGTCACACTCAAACCATTATGAAAACATCACACCTGCCCTGGCTTGTATAGATTCTCAGCTGTTGCTGTAACAACACACACACGCACGCACGCACGCACGCACGCACACACACGCACACACACACACACACACACACACACACACACACACACACTTAAGAGTGATACAACTGTCCCATTTCAAACAGGCTGTCTGAATGGGACTAATGAAACATTTTAGTGACAGTGTGTTAAGCCTGATGACTGATGTACTGTAGAAATATATATGTATCCATTTTAAAAGGTGTATCTGCCAGAGCCCGCATGCTCAAATGTGCTTTATACTGGAATTGAACCACAAGCGGTCCACAGATTGTCAAACGCTTCGACAACAGCAACTTTGGTGGCAGTAGGTAGAAGCTGTGATGAAGAGTTTTTCTATATTTTAGTTTTTCACTGCATCTACACATTTATGGAGCCTTGCAAATACTCCATTTCATCAGTTTGTCCCTTCCTACATGATATACACAACTACAGAAGGAATTCAGAGTATGGATGAAAGGCTCACTCTGCATCTGTATAAATCCTCAATTTTGAGCATTAGTGGTCCTTGCAGTTCTTTGCTATTTTCATTACTATTAGTGGTCCTTACAATGAAGTGTACTCCCTGTATCAAACATCTAACTCAAATCTATTACTATAGATACTTTTAGATTTTACTATTACTACTATTGTCTGGAATGAATGGGGAACATTCACGTTCCCCCACCTAAGCAGCTCTATAATGGTGCAGTTATACCGGTACTTGTCTGGTAGGAGTGAGCGGGGAAGCCGCAAATCACAGTGCAATATAAACACTGAATATGAAACTAAAAATTAGTAATGCTTTCTTTCAACCAAATTATTGTAATGATTGATGCTGCAACACTGATGATCCCTTCAATGCAAAAGTTATGTACTTTTACTGTTTTAATTCTAACAAAACATATATTCATGTTCAAGTTGAATTGCTTTAATGAATATAAGTGAAGAGTAAAAACGATCAAACAAAAAATCTACTTCTACAGAGAGAAATGTAATTGTGTGCGTATTGCAGTCCTCTTTATTGTGCAGCAGTTTGCATATGACATTAACACAGTTTGACTGCAGAATGTCAATTAATATAATTTTTACACTTGGTAACACTTCAGTTGTACAGAGAGGAAATGCAATTCAGGGAAGCATGGTTTTCTAAATCTTATTTTATACAGAAAAATCTAAATTAGACTCAGGAAGCCTTAAATCTGCTCATAATTACTGGATGACATTTTCCCCCTCCCTGTATATCTCTATGGATTACACAGCTCTTTTGGCTGTGCAATCATTTTTGCATGCACTGTTGCCTCTCTGTCCTGTGATATATGTGCAGGTTAGAGGTCACTGACATAAAACTGTGGAACACCGTCTGCTATAAAAGCATGGTAAGAAGCCAATGGGAAATATAGATGTCACACAAAGACCTGCCTTTATCTGTGATGTGTTTAAAGACCTGCGTCTCATTGTTAACACATATGACTTTTTCTGCTGCTGCTACAATCGTTTGTTAGGCAATCGTAAAGTTAGGCTTCTTTCTTTCCTTTTCTTCTTTGTATTTATTTATACATTAAATGATGAACAAATCTGCTACTTTGAGAAGTTTTTAAATTTATGTTGAAGTCTAACTTTGTCTCAACATTTTGTTTAAAAGGAAAAAGAAGGACCACATATGGATTTCTGTGCATATTACAAGTTTAACCTCTCGGTGTGAAGTGGGATGAGGACACACATGCTAGATCTCCAGTGGTAAATCTGGGCAGCTTGGAGACAGTTAATTGGGGTAAAGCATTCCAAGTTTCCCTCCAGCCATTTAGAGCCAGACTGAAAATGTCAACTGTTCTGCAACAACATTGTTTAGTCAGTTTAACCCACAATTAACCAAGCAAGAAGAGCTATTCAGCATTTGATCATAAAAACAGAAGTAATTAAGAGGCAGTGATCCTTCCACTATGGTGTGGCTGTGTGTGTCTGTACAGGGATGTTTTTCTGCATGTATCTGTAGTGTGTGGGTCTTTGTGTGCATGCATAATGCAGCAAATGTAATGAGCTTGTAGTTGGGATTAATGCCTTTGTATGTGTCACTGTGTGTGTGTGTGTGTGTGTGTGTGTGTGTGTGTGTGTGTGTGTGTGTGTGTGTGTGTATGTGTGTGTGTGTGTGTGTGTGTGTGTGTGTGTATACACCATAATGCACCATAAGCGGAGGAGTGCTAACTTGAGTGTTTATGACAGATTGCTCACGCGTTGAGCTCTGTTTGGGATTGTTAGCAGGGGGATCAGGGGGTGTGGTGGATGGAATAGCAATGTGTGTGTGTGTGTGTGTGTGTGTGTGTGTGTGTGTGTGTGTGTGTGTGTGAACTAACTTATATTACCTTAGGGTGATTTCAGACCTGGATTAGACCAACGTTGAGGGGCCCAAAGACCTTAGGCACCCCAAAATGGTGGGCCCCACAAGGTTTTTCATTGCAAAAGGCTCAGGGGACACTCCTGATATGCCCCCTGCCTTTTTTTTGACATGTCCCATAAGGTAGCAAAAGTTGGGTACAGGTGTGTGTGCATCTTCACCCTGGTGGTAGAAAATGGTACTGCATCGCACACACACTCCAGGAAGTGTGTATCCCAACTTCCTGCCAGAGCAGGAAAAGCAGGAAGTGCTGCTGAGCTGCATATATGGACATATTTTTTCAATGCCATTGTGTTTAATCCAACTCTACAGCAAATGTTAATGTTAGATAATGTTAGCTAATGCCAACATTAATGCTAGCGCTAGCTAACGAGCGTTAGCTAGCGTTAGCGTTAAATAGCGTTAGCTAGCGTTAGCGTTAGCTAGCGTTAGCGTTAGCTAGAAATAGCTAACATTAGTATTAGCTTTTATTGCTAACTGCTGGTCATAATGATGATAGTTAAATGACATAAAAATAAACAGATGGATGGATGGACATTTCAATAGAACGCTCATGCAAATGTTTTAACCACAATACATGGATCTCTTGTTTATGCTTTATGTTAGCTAGCTACAAGCTAGTGTTAGCACTCTATTGTTAACTGCTGGTCTTGATGATCATTGGATGGATGGATGAATGGATGGATGGATTGATAGATGGATGGATGATAGATAAACAGAAGATGGATGAATGGATGGATGACATTTGTACATTGATAGTTTTTCTATGCCATTGTGTTTAATCCAACTCTGAAGCAAATGTTAATGTTAGCTAATGTTAACTAACGTTAGCTAGCGTTAGCATTAGCTTGTATTGCTAACTGCTGGTCATGCTGATGATTGTTAAATGACAATGATAGACAGATAGACAGATGGATGGATGGATATTTCAATAAACCTCTGCAGCACATGTTTAACCACAACTTCAAATGGATCTATTGCCTGTGCTTCAGAGCTTTTTAGCTAGCTACAAGCTAAGGTTGGCCCGCTTTCTTTTGTTAACTGCCGGGCATGATGATCATGATTTTTAAAACACATACATGGATGGATGAATGGATTATAGATAAATGGGCAGATGATAGATAGATGGGTGGATAGCTGGTTGAATGTTTCATTAGAACTCTCATGCAAAGGTTTTCATTTTAATTAAAAAAAAAAAGTTTTTATTAAGTGTATTAATCCCCAAAGGGAAATTAAGACTCCACTCTACACACAGGTTAGTATTTACATGCATCTAAATAGTGTGTACAGGCCTGTAACACACACAAGGGGCCTTTGGGCATGCAGGTGAGAGGGAGGTAGAGTGGCGGGCAGCTCCGTCGTGGTGCGCATCCAATGCGCAACTTCTAAGATGATGGCGCCTTGCTCAAAGGCACCTCGGCAGTGCTCCAGACGTGAGCTAACACCTCCTACCATCAGCTCACACTTTGGGTGTTTTTGGGCACGAGCGGGAATCTGAACCCCCATCTCAGAACATTGGACGACCCGCTCTACCGCCTGCTTTACCACTGAGCAACTGCCGCCCCAAAACCACAATACATGGATCTCTTGCTTATGCTTTAGAGCAGCGGTCCCCAACCTTTTTTGCGCCACTGACCGGTTTCATCTAAGACAATATTTTCACAGACCGGTCTTCATTTGCTCGATAATTGTTAATGTTGCCAGGACAACTGTTGTCTAATAATAAATCCTCCGCAGTGGTTTTATGTAAAATGCAGACATTGTTGAAACAGACACAGACCAATGGATGGATAGATGGATGGATAGATGATAAATAAACAAAAATGTTGAAATGCTAGTTTCACCGAGCCTTTGTATGCTATTGAGGGTCATTAGCATGAGACACATCACCTGGGTTAATCTGCTGAGACAATCTTTTGGAGTTTCGAAAGGACCTGATTATAAATAGGTGCACAGCCTATCTGTGAACCGCGCGCAGCCTATCTGTCTCCCTAAAGTGGTGTTACAGAAAGTCAGTCGGGTAACGCGAGAGGGGACATGGGGAGACAGACAAACGCTGCAGGTACATTAATGGTTAGAAGTTATAATTTTTCTGTTTCAATATTTAAAACTTTCTTAACTTGTTAAACTAGTGTCAACTTATAAGAGCTCACAACCAGCGCCAGAAAATGAAAGTTATTAAAGGACAGTAAAGTTAATTTTAAATGACATATATGCTATTCATCATAATGAAAAATAGAAGAAAAAATAAATTTTAAATGTGTAGCATCATCAGTTTGGTCAAAAAAGCTTAAAATCTGCACCGCAGCAGCTTCCGCATTCAGTGGTCACGTGGGCGTCACTGGGGCCGAACATAGCTTAGCGGCCATAAGAAACAATACAATCCACGTCGCGGTTAACTCCAAAAATATCATGATTACCTGCGCAGTGAACAGTTGTGTCAACAGAACAGCAAAAAGACGCAAAGACAAGGACCTGTCGTTCTTTAGAATACCTTCTGGGAAGGTATCGCGCTAAAAATGCTAATGCGCTAGCCCGTCAATGGGATTGTACATATTATGATAGCATTGAGCTAACTGCATTTATTACTATTGGACTGTGTGGAATGAATAACAACTCTAGTTGTTATTCATTCCACAGTGAATTTATTCGAAAGTCGCGTCTGTTGTGTCAAGTCTGTTGACACAACCATTCACCATGCAGGTAACCATGATATTTTTTGAGTTAATCGCGATGTGGATTGCATTGTTTCTTATGGCTGCTAAGCTATGTTTGGCCCCAGTGACGTATGACGCCCACGTGACCACTGAATGCGGAAGCTGCTGCAGTGCAGATTTTAAGCTTTTTTTGACCAAACGGATGATGATACAGATATAAAAAATGTTCTTCTATTTTTCATAATGATGAATAACATATATGTCACTTAAAATTAACTTTACTGTCCCTTTAAGTGATGGGAATTCCAGCTCTTTTTTTTGTTGCTTTTCATCAATATATTATACCAATAATATAAAATTATAATGTAAAATTATGTACAAATGAATTAATAATGTAAAAATCTCATTATACTTTTTATTTATATATGTTTATTATATAAGTATGCCTTTATTTTTTCACTCTACAGTGCACTTTAAATGAATTTAAACTTAAAACTTATTTTATATAAAACAAATCGACAGTCAAACAACACAGAATCCCTTAAAAACTCGCAACACAACAAAATATAAATGAAAATATGTAAAACAAAAGAAAAAGATCAGCATCCAAATAATGTGTTTAGTAAAGATTGGCATTCAGAAACACCATGTGTGTCCGCTTTGAGGGACTGATTCGGCTTCTTCTGTCAGTCATGATCTGCCCGGTTTTGGAGAAAATTCTCTGGGAGGGAAATGACGTTGCACCAATGCACAGTCTCCATGTCATCACGTGTGTGAGGTGTGGGCAAAGTGAAGCCTTGTTTTCCCACCAGTTTAGTGGATCTGCACGTAACTGGCAAAGGGGCTCCTCAAGGTAGGGTCTCACTTCCAGTATTGCATCTGCTGAAGGCTTCCTTCTTGTAGTGTCTTCACTTGCTCTTTCTTCAAAGAATCTCCAAACAGCAGATGCTTGTGGCCCCTCTTGCTCATCCTCTGCTCCATCTTGGCCCCCTGGAAGTGGAGTTGGCTGGTTGAACCTTGCTGCTGCTGCAGTTATTCTCTGAATAGCTTCATCAACTGCTTTAGTGTCATTGAAGGTCAGCTTCTTGAATCTTGGATAAAGAATGTTGGTTTCTGACAGAACAGTGTTATATTCCATTCTATGGAACTTTCTGTCCATGGATGCACAGGGAGCCTCTACTAGCTCTTTCACATGCTGTGGTTACGCTGGTCTGGTTCTGAGCTGTCACTCTCTGCAGAACCCTGCGCAGGATTAACATTTTGGAGGCTGTAGCATAGCTGAAAAAGAATAAACAATGGGTGTTAATATTACGCTTTGTTTTATGTGCAGGTGTATTAAAATTATTTCATGTCTACTCAGCCTTTTATTCCAGTAATGCAACAACAATTACTACTACTAGTAATAATACTAATAATAATGTAACAACATTTGTATACTGCACCTGTCTGCACTGATCTCCACAGCGACCTCCTCAAATTGCTCCAGAACAGTGCATGCCTCCTGCAGTACCTCCCATTCCTCTTGGCTCGGAGGATCGACCGGTACATTGATAACAGCTAGGTTAGAGATGACTGCATCCTTGGACTCCAGAATCCGTTTTATCATATGAAAGGTGGAGTTCCACCTTATCATACAATCTTCTCTGAGCTTCAGCTCAGGCATGTCCATCTGTCGTTGTGTTATTTTGAGCCTGTGTGTGGCTGTTGTGCTCCTGTGGAAATATTCCACTATTGACTTTCTCCACAGCAGGCTTCATCACCTTCAGAGCATCTCTCACAATCAGGTTAATTGTGTGTGCAAGACATTTCATAATTGTGCTGGGTTCATTTCAGGGTTTTAACTGCTTTGGTTATGTTCGCTGCATTGTCAATAACACAACCACCTACTTTGTTTATAACATTCCACTCTTTTGCCACTCTGAGCAGTTCCCCTGCTAAGTTCTCAGATGTGTGTCTGTCACTGAACTCAAAACAATTCAGAAGGCAGGACACCATTTTATCGTCTTCAATAAAATGACAGGTAACTGACGAGTAGGATGTGGGGGTTCAGGATGTCCAGCTGTTGGTTGTTAGAGAGGGCTTTATTAACCCTCTCTTGCAGGGATGATTTTTTTGAGAGAGGGTTTTCATGCTTGGAATGTTGTACACGTGATCTCTTCTTGGTGTATTCTATTGATTAGTCATGCGCTACAATTTTGTAATGTCCTAGAATTCAAATTCTTTATTTGGGGGCCTTTAGCAGGCATGAGATTAAATGTGATTTATTAGATTAATTACAAATCCTGGTATTAATGAGATTATTTTTGTAATTGCCTGACAGCACTACTTTTTACCGTGTTTAGGAATATCCTTGTCCCTCCCTGTTGCTCCTCTGTCTGGCCTCCCCTGACTCTGCTGTCCTGACCTGCGGTGTGGAGCTGCCGCCGCCCCTCCCCCACCCCCGCTCCCCCCCTCCGCTGTGAGAGACTGGCGGTCACTTCTGAGTGTGAGCTGACGGCGGGAGATGTCACTGAATGCAGGAAGGCCCCTTGTGTGTCTCTGAGTGTTACGGGCCTGTATGCAGAACACCAGAACTAATAGTGGGGTCTATACTGTGCTACTAATAATTTTCCTACAGGGATTAATAAAGTATATAAATTTACTTTATTAATCCTGGGCAGAAATTATCTACTATCTGCTGTCATACAATCACAGAATTTACAATATTACACAGACCACAAGACCGCGTTTAATTTGTGAGCATACATTCAGAGGTCATGTAGCTGTTGGGCTACCAGACCTGGTTTCCCTCCTGAACTCCTTCATGTATTCAAGGCGTCAGTGTGGCTGCAGGGAGCCGGTCCGCTGTCACGTGATCAGTGTGGCTGCAGGGAGCCAGTCCGCTGTCACGTGATCAGTGTGGCTGCAGGGAGCCGGTCCGCTGTCACGTGATCAGTGTGGCTGCAGGGAGCCAGTCCGCTGTCACGTGATCAGTGTGGCTGCAGGGAGCCAGTCCGCTGTCACGTGACAGGCACGTGACGCTCAGACGCGCGCGACTGCCGGCGCTGCCAGTCAACTCATCAGACGTCCGCATCTCATTAGAGTCACGGAGAGAAGTTGGATGAAGAGCAGCGGACACGGAAGTTCTGTTTCTGTTGTGGCTGAAAGCACATTCCTGTGGTGAAATCCGAGGTAAGTGTGTTAATACGTCACGAATCTAACATGGCTTTAACAGAAAGTTGTCAGACAGGCGATGCGTCACTGCACGGTTTTTGACAGCAAGAATAATAACCAGTACTGATGCTAGTTTTTGTGCGCGATGAGTGTATGTACCCGTGTGCGTAAATCACGTTTTAAAAGTTTTTGTGTGTGGTATTTGGTCGGATATGTGTGTAATTACACATTATTTTTGACTGATAGCCAGAATAATACAAATATTAATGCTATTTTTATATATTTAACCTGCGTGCACGTGTCGTGCACGTGTGTTGCATGCATGTAACGCTCGTTTTGGAAGGCGTGTCAACGTAGCTCACACTCATCCAGAGTCTGAGGCTGATGTTCAGGTGACTGATCCTACTGGATACATCTGTAGTTTCTTGGAGATATGCAGAAAGTGATTGTAGAAATTTAATTTACTGACTTGAGGCCGTATGCAATGTTAGTGATGCATTCAGGGTGTTTGGATACTGTCCATTTGTGTGTGATACAGCCCATCATACAAACTGCAGAAATGTAAATTTGAGTTTGTGGTGATTTCAGAATGGTTGATTCAGCAACCCTTCTACATGCATGTTTTTACCCCAAAGGAGCACTTCTCAACTTACGAATGCTTTTTGAATGACATCATTTGATTATATATATAGCTGATTTTTCTCTAACTGTACTTTGAGTTACAGTGCAGTTTTGGAAAAAAAGGAGAAAATATTCATTTTGCTTTAAATTGTGGTTTTGGGTGAATACAGATGCTCTGGTGACAACAATAGAATTTGTAGATGATGTGGCATTTTGCTTGTGAGAAGCATTGAGGTGGAAATTCCTATAAATGTATATTGATCTTTGCTTGACAAAATGGATATGAGCAATCAACAAGAACATGTATTGCCTTCTCTTTTGGGGGATAAGTAGAAATGTTTATCAGGGAATGTACTATATCTGGTTATGGGTTGAGTGAATCCAGTTCTGAATATTGATCTATTGAAGCTGGAATGTGTTTACATTTGTGTCTCCCTATGTCTGCACCTTGACAAAACAGATATTTAACCATTATAAAGGACAGTGCCTGTAAAGTTCTTTTGATGAGGGCCAGGTATACTTTGGTATACCTGTAACATAATAAAAATTGGGACAAACTGAAAAAAATGTAATACATAACTGGCCTAGCAGCATCAAATGTTCAGGGTGTGCCATGGGGAGCAAACAAATGTTTGGTGAGGTGCTGACCATGTGGAGCAACCTACTGAAATAATTAGGACTTAAATTGGATGTTGTAGTGTACGCATTGTAATACAAGGTCATGTTGATATAAAAAATGTTCAAATGAATTAGAATACACTAAACTAATAGTAATGAATGTAGGAGATTGGAAAAAATTGTGGTAAGGACAGGCTGGCTCTATCACAGTGCCTTAAAATTTGTGCAACTTCCAAGTATACATCAACATGACTATTCCAGATGATTATGAACTATGATTATGAATATGTCTTTGAAATCAGTTATTAGTTTGGAAGGATGTTGTTTGTGTTGTTGGATACATTTGAAACAATTTAACAATATTTTCACAGAGGCCTAATGTCAACAAGGAGAACCAGGATACGGCCTGCAGATGATGCAAAATCATACATTCTGTCTGCGAGGGACAAACCAGCATTTATTGAATGACATATTGACGCCAATAAAGGTACAGGGCATTATTTGGGTGCACAATACACTGTTATTAAGTTGATATTTAGGATGCATAGCACAAACATATCTTTGGGAACAAACTTCATTTCAACTGCTAATTATTCAATGTAAAATAATTAAGTTCTTTACCTTACAGTCATATTTCTAGTTCTGTCTACATTCACCTCTATGCATTTACACACTCATGTGTCCCTGGTCTTGTCCTTGTGGGGTCTTGAAATCCTGGACACACAGTTTTCTCTTTTGTTGCAGCCAGTTAACTTTACACACTCCGTTTCTAGTCTTATCCTTGTGGGGCCCTTCCGTCTGTAACTTATAATATATTACTTTATAAACAATTGGTAACACCTGTCAACAACCAAGTGAAGTCATTACTGTCATAAAATAGCACTTTATTAAGTATTAGAGGTTTGACATGGCTATGTTGAATGTAACCCATGTTACTCTTTCATTTGTTGTCTTATTTCCTTGTTCCTCTAGTATAGACTGAACAATGCTGTTATTTTTGAGTTCACATGTCATTTCAGAAGCTGCTTTCACTTGAACTAGTGCTTTTAACACAGAAATATCTACAAATAGCAGGTTTTATCTTTACCAGCTTGCAAACGATTGTTTTGATCTGAATTCACAGGTGATAAACAAGCAGCCTCCCATTCCAACATCTGCACCAGAGATGGTACCCTTGGATCTACAATCTCAGACTGATTACATCAGCGCCTGTGACAGCATACAGGTAAAGTAGCAATGCTGAAGCCATCATTCTCAGTTATTTTAACTTGTACATTAACCAGAATAAGAAGGGCTAGTGCTGCTTGTGTTTCACTAATGGCTACTGCCTGGATTTGTGTCCTATTTGAAGTAGCAGACTTGACCTTAGTCATATTTCTAGTTCTGTCTACATTCACTTCTATGCATTTACACACTCATGTGTCCCTGGTCTTGTCCTTGTGGGGTCTTGAAATCCTGGACACACAGTTTTCTCCTTTGTTGCAGCCAGTTAACTTTACACACTCCGTTTCTAGTCTTATCCTTGTGGGGCCCTTCCGTCTGTAACTGATAATATATTACTTTATAAACAATTGGCAACACCTGTCAACAACCAAGTGAAGTCATTTCTGTCATAAAATAGCACTTTATTAAGTATTAGAGGTTTGACATGGCTATGTTGAATGTAACCCATGTTACTCTTTCATTTGTTGTCTTATTTCCTTGTTCCTCTAGTATAGACTGAACAATGCTGTTATTTTTGAGTTCACATGTCGTTTCAGAAGCTGCTTTCACTTGAACTAGTGCTTTTAACACAGAAATATCTACAAATAGCAGGTTTTATCTTTACCAGCTTGCAAATGATTGTTTTGATCTGAATTCACAGGTGATAAACAAGCAGCCTCCCATTCCAACATCCGCACCAGAGATGGTACCCTTGGATCTACAATCTCAGACTGATTACATCAGCGCCTGTGACAGCATACAGGTAAAGTAGCAATGCTGAAGCCATCATTCTCAGTTATTTTAACTTGTACATTAACCAGAATAAGAAGGGCTAGTGCTGCTTGTGTTTCACTAATGGCTACTGCCTGGATTTGTGTCCTATTTGAAGTAGCAGACTTGACCTTACAGTCATATTTCTAGTTCTGTCTACATTCACTTCTATGCATTTACACACTCATGTGTCCCTGGTCTTGTCCTTGTGGGGTCTTGAAATCCTGGACACACAGTTTTCTCCTTTGTTGCAGCCAGTTAACTTTACACACTCCGTTTCTAGTCTTATCCTTGTGGGGCCCTTCCGTCTGTAACTGATAATATATTACTTTATAAACAATTGGCAACACCTGTCAACAACCAAGTGAAGTCATTACTGTCATAAAATAGCACTTTATTAAGTATTAGAGGTTTGACATGGCTATGTTGAATGTAACCCATGTTACTCTTTCATTTGTTGTCTTATTTCCTTGTTCCTCTAGTATAGACTGAACAATGCTGTTATTTTTGAGTTCACATGTCGTTTCAGAAGCTGCTTTCACTTGAACTAGTGCTTTTAACACAGAAATATCTACAAATAGCAGGTTTTATCTTTACCAGCTTGCAAATGATTGTTTTGACCTGAATTCACAGGTGATAAACAAGCAGCCTCCCATTCCAACATCCGCACCTGAGATGGTAACCTTGGATCTACAATCTCAGACTGATTACATCAGCGCCTGTGACAGCATACAGGTAAAGTAGCAATGCTGAAGCCATCATTCTCAGTTATTTTAACTTGTACGTTAACCAGAATAAGAAGGTCTAGTGCTGCTTGTGTTTCACTAATGGCTACTGCCTGGATTTGTGTCCTATTTGAAGTAACAGACTTGACCTTAGTCATATTTCTAGTTCTGTCTACATTCACTTCTATGCATTTACACACTCATGTGTCCCCGGTCTTGTCCTTGTGGGGTCTTGAAATCCTGGACACACAGTTTTCTCCTTTGTTGCAGCCAGTTAACTTTACACACTCCGTTTCTAGTCTTATCCTTGTGGGGCCCTTCCGTCTGTAACTTATAATATATTACTTTATAAACAATTGGCAACACCTGTCAACAACCAAGTGAAGTCATTACTGTCATAAAATAGCACTTTATTAAGTATTAGAGGTTTGACATGGCTATGTTGAATGTAACCCATGTTACTCTTTCATTTGTTGTCTTATTTCCTTGTTCCTCTAGTATAGACTGAACAATGCTGTTATTTTTGAGTTCACATGTCATTTCAGAAGCTGCTTTCACTTGAACTAGTGCTTTTAACACAGAAATATCTACAAATAGCAGGTTTTATCTTTACCAGCTTGCAAACGATTGTTTTGATCTGAATTCACAGGTGATAAACAAGCAGCCTCCCATTCCACCAGCCGCACCTGAAATTGGTACCCTTGGATCTACAATCTCAGACTGATTACATCAGCGCCTGTGACAGCAAAAAGGTAAAGTAGCAATGCAGAAGCCATCATTCCCAGTTATTTTAACTTGTACATTAACCAGAATAAGAAGGGCTAGTGCTGCTTGTGTTTCACTAATGGTTACTGCCTGGATTTGTGTCCTATTTGAAGTAACAGACTTGACCTTAGTCATATTTCTAGTTCTGTCTACATTCACCTCTATGCATTTACACACTCATGTGTCCCTGGTCTTGTCCTTGTGGGGTCTTGAAATCCTGGACACACAGTTTTCTCTTTTGTTGCAGCCAGTTAACTTTACACACTCCGTTTCTAGTCTTATCCTTGTGGGGCCCTTCCGTCTGTAACTTATAATATATTACTTTATAAACAATTGGCAACACCTGTCAACAACCAAGTGAAGTCATTACTGTCATAAAATAGCACTTTATTAAGTATTAGAGGTTTGACATGGCTATGTTGAATGTAACCCATGTTACTCTTTCATTTGTTGTCTTATTTCCTTGTTCCTCTAGTATAGACTGAACAATGCTGTTATTTTTGAGTTCACATGTCATTTCAGAAGCTGCTTTCACTTGAACTAGTGCTTTTAACACAGAAATATCTAAAAATAGCAGATTTTATCTTTACCAGCTTGCAAATGATTGTTTTGATCTGAATTCATAGGTGATAAACAAGCAGCCTCCAACTCCAACAGCCGCAGTGTCCCCCGCCTTACGCCCTACGCCAGCATGGGATAGGCTCCAGCACCCTGTGACCCGCCACGGTGGACCCAGTGGCAGAAAATGGATGGATGGAGATGTGGCCCACTTTATTTTCAGTTTTTTCTTTTATAAAGTTATCTTTCTTTAAGGTTTTTTTTTTTTTTAAATTGAACTAAGGCTAAAAGAAGGCCTCAGGGTAGAAAGTTTTTGTTTTATGTTTTTCACTGCCTGTTTTTGATTTTATATTTTTGAAATGAGGCCCACTTGTTTTTTCTTTTATAAAGTTATGGCTCAAAAGAAGGCCTTTTTGGAAAAAAAACCCAGTGGAGAGCAAGGCAGTAAGGTTTTGTTTGTTTTTGTCACTGCCTGTTTTTTATTTTGCATTTTGTTGTAATGAGGCCATATTTATTCAAGTTTTTTCTTGTTTGTTGATAAAGTTGGGTTAATGTAAAGCATTCATGTCTTTGTCACATGTCTTGTACCACGCTATGATATAAAAGCTAGAAATGTGTGTGCAGGTGTGTAAAAAAGGACGTCTAAGGTAGTAAATGCTAGAAATTGGGCCTCACAATGCAGCAAAAAACTTACTTGGAGACAAAAGTTTGGAAATATGTTAAACTCAAGTGATATTTGTGAAATAGATTTTTTTTCCAGCTTGCCTGATTTTTTACAAAGTTGTAGCACCAGTGGAAAGGGTGGACCCCACAAAGTAGCAAAGATGAGTGAGACCCGGTAAGGTAGTATAAGTGAGTATGTGTGTGTGTGTGTGTGGTGTGTGTGTGTATGTGTTTGTGTGTGTGTGTGTATGTGCGCGCGCGTGTGTGTGTGTGTGTGTGTGCGCGCTTGTGTGTGTGTGTGTGTGTGTGTGTGTACATATAAACCGATATTGTTACCTGAAGCAGCCCAGAAGATTTTTTCCTTCTTAAAGGGACAGTAAAGTCAAAATGAAATGAACCCAGGATATTATTTGAAGTACATAATTAAACAAACGTTTTGGTGGCATTATTTTTTTTTATGGTCAACGGGGACCATGGACAAACAAAATATATCACAAATTACGATGCACTCCCTCACAGTGGAAGTGACACAATCATAGACATCGAGGTCAATCAATATCAGCGCCATTATATAAATATACAGCTAGTGACATAACAAGCTAACATTTTTACATTTATTTATCATGAAATCATCTGAAATCTTGTCATCATCATCAGATACGGAAGAGGAGTTCCCTGTGAACCCAGCTTTGGGTGTAATTATCCCCTATAATTATGACCCTATTTTATAACTGCATTATGACTACAAACTGTTCAAGCCCCTATATGATACCAATCAAACCCCCCAAAATCTGAGGTAATTGTTGTAAATTAGTAAGAATTCCCAGGGGAAACAAACCCAATCAATTGACCTGTCTATCACTTTTGATATTCTTTACTTTTTGCAAGTGCCATAATTGTGCGATAATCTGATCATAAAATTATTTATGCGATACCTCCAGTAGATCCAGACATGAATTAATTATCCACTAAAGCTTGGGAATTCAGAATAAATACTATGGGTAGTCCGAAAATGATTCTACCTTCAAATCTCTTTCAAAATCATCTGGGGTGAAGTGCTCATGGCAGATTTTTAGATCTTTGGTCATTTTAACCCTGTTTATCCTTGCTTTCCATTGCCCTCCAATCTTTCCAGAAGGTATTTTGAAGAAAGCTATGTTCTTGTCTTTGTGTCTAATTACTTTGGTGTTGGAACATCCATTCACCTCACAGGTAACCATAATTTTATCTGATGTATCACTTCATTGATCGTATTGTGCTGTAATGGCTGCTGTGACTAATGAAGCGAAGGGTGTCGTTGACGCATGACCCCACGTGGCGTGCTAGAGCGCAGATTTTAACGTGTCCTGACACCACCGATGATGTCAGACATCAGAAAATGTTTTTATTTTTATTTTTTCATAATGATAAACAAAATATGTTACTTTAAAATGAGTTTACTGTCCCTTTAAAATACATTTCCCATTTTTTCCGACATTTTAGGTGGATTCAAATGTTGACACAGTTGAATGATGCAATGTGTGTGAATGTGCCAACAATCTGGGGACATCAGTGACAAATCACCAAAGACTTTTCATCCAGTTTCCCTTAATGTAAAGAAATCACCTTTGCTTCAGGTGAAATAAGGGCTAATACCAAGATGAGACGGATGTTTAAAATGTATAACAATAACTGGTAACCAGGAAGCACCAGTCTTTGTGTTTGTGTGTGTGTGTGGATTTTTCCCACTGAGGAGAACATGATGTTTGTGCGACCTTGCATATTATTTCCTAATTTGGTAACTGACATGGCGAGGCATGAGGCTTGTTTGAGTAGAGAGAGAGAGAGAGAGAGAGAGAGAGAGAGAGAGAGAGAGAGAGAGAGAGACAGAGACAGAGAGAGAGAGAGAGAGAGAGAGAGAGAGAGAGAGAGAGAGAGAGAGAGAGAGAGAGAGACAGAGAGAGAGAGAGAGAGAGAGAGAGAGAGAGAGAGAGAGAGAGAGAGAGAGAGAGAGTGTTTGTGTCTGCTTCAAGCACTTGATGTTTTTCTGAATGATCAGGTGGAGTATGTGCTGGGAATGTGTGTCTGCTCACACATTCAAGAGTGTTATTGTTTTTAAGCGATATCTGCTTGCTGTCTTAAGTAAAGAGACATGGAGAGACTGTGTGTCTGTGTGGATGCATGCCTGTGTGTGTATATGTTTGCTAATGTGTGTGTGTGTGTGTGTGTGTGTGTGTGTGTGTGTGTGTGTGTGTGTGTGTGTGTGTGTGTGTGTGTGTGTGTGTGTGCGCGTGTGGGTGTGCATGCGCGCATGCCTGTGGGGAATGGGGAACAGAAATCTTGTATTGAGATACCATCAAGAAAAAGAGACACAGTGCAAATTTAACCTTGTAAAACCTGCCGTGTGTAATTGGTTATGGCTGCTTTTGTTTAGTTTTATAGATATAAAAAAGACCTCCAACTCCAAATCAATCAGCCATTGTTTAAGCATTGGATGCTAACCCACTGTGATGTTGGAGGAAGGGATGTAACTTTGGCTGCACAGTTGCTAATTTTACACTAGTTTCAGACCACCTATAGTCCCTTTTTTTGAAGTGAAATAATTTAAGAGGAAGCTGACATCCAGGACTTGGGCTCGATAAAGAGATGGATGGAGAAACACATAATAAGTTTGAAGGTTTTCACAGCGCAATAATATATTTTAATAATACATTTTAATATACTTTCCACTAATAATGGTAACAAAAATATATAACTATTCATTTATCAAACTTAAGTAAGTTACAGATAGAGTCAGTGTGGATCAAATGTTACACTGCTCACCATGCAGAGGTGAAAGTTATCCTAGACTGTGATTAAATTAACTTTCTGAACAAGTACCTCCACAATCAATGTGATAAGCAATATCAGACATCTATATCTAAAATATTTCCGTGGTCTTCATCACCGTCAGAGGATTAATCAGCAAATGGTGTTATAAGTCTAAAATATATAAGTGTTGTATCAGCTTGTTAATATTGTCCCTGTGAACATTTTAGAATGAGACACAAGCGTTTAGTAAAAGTACACCTGTGTCTACTACTGTCTGCCTCAGTGATCAGCCAGCATGGCTGTAGACTCTGTTTTTTTCTGGCATTATCTGAAGACAGAGATCAATCAAATTATCTGGGCAAACTTTTAAGAATGATGGTCGTATGCCAACTCCTCTCCTCTGTGAATTTAATGCTGTGGTAAAAGAACAGATCAGTCTGAGTGTACCACTTTAATACTCTAATTGAAATTAGTAAACATTACTAAGCCACGGATTATTCCAGTGGGAAAATTTTTATAAAGACCAACAGTGGGAAAATGAGTCATGTGCCCTTCCAAGAAAACTTCTGCAACTTTACTCAATGAATGACCATATGTGGAGAAATACTTTTTAGGACAGATTATTAATTATACTGGGATATAAAGTTATGACATTAAACGTGATGGAGATTTTATTTCATTGAGAGTGTCAAATAAGATACTTCTGATTTCATAAAAGTGCTGCAGGTGAAAGTATTAGTATAAGGAATTGAGAAACACCCCTAAATATATAGTATAAAAAAATAACATTGAAACTAAAAAGGAAAATGCCAAGTAATTGTGAATTGAAAATGTTTCTTTGTGTGTGATGCTCTGTCATCATTCACTGTGATTTTGCATTTTTGTGTGTAAGAATAATAACAGTACTTCAGAAGATTGCAATGGTAGTAATGGTACTAGTGGTAGAAGTTGTAATAGTAGTAGTAAAAGCAGTAAAAAAAAAAAAATTAAAAGTGTTGCAGTGGTTCCAACAGAATTGGAGCCAGGATTTTAAATGACAGTTTTACAATTATTTTCATATTAATTTGAGATAGTCCACATTCGCTACTCAGCTGCTGAGCTTCCTTTGCATCTGTGGGCTACATTTGAAGGATTCATCAATATGAGACAGGTCTTGTTACCCTGTTATTCATTTTGTGTTCAAATACATAGGAGGATGCATGACCCTCAATTTCTGGCAAGCCAGTCAACCTGAGCAAATGGCATTCAGTCTTTTTTCCTGCCTGAATGCTGTTCTCTCAGCCCTCAATGTGGAAAATTACCTTCGAGTTTTAGTCAACTTTAAACTGTGCTGTACTGTTTTAGGAATGTTGCACCCCTACAATATAATTTTATCACCAGCCACTTCTGGAAGGAGAGAAACAATGAAAGTCAATTGGATGAAAATACGATGCAGAAGAATAATTTTAGAAGGGTGGAGAGAAATAGGGCAAGAGCCCTATTTCTCTCCACTCCTCTAAATAGTCCAATAGGAGGCTGGGCAGGAGGTGAGATTTCTGCAGCAGAGCAAAATGCAAAATGTTTCATTCCACACAGCCATAAAATATAGTGTATGTTAAAAGAAATATGTGTGTGTTTCTCTGTGTGTGACTCAGCTATGATGCACAAATATGCAATGCTTTCCTTATTCTATTTGCATCAAATGTTTACCATAGAGATTTTTTTTGTGGTTATTAGTTGCTGTTTTTTTTGTGTGTGTGTGTGTGTGGGTGTGTGTGTATGTACAGTATGTCTGGTCACTGAGGTGATTTTAAAGCCTGTAGAAATGATCTGTGTTTCCTGTTTGGTTTGATTAGCCCCTAATTGAATCTGAGAGCATAATGAGAGGGTCAGAGAGATGCTTCATTGTTTTAAGGCCATCTGGAACCTTGCCTTGGGGCACACAAACACACACACACACGCATGCACGCACGCACACACACACACACACACACACACACGCAGTTATCTGCTCACAGATATGCAGAAGTGCCAAGGTATGCTGAAACATAAAAATGCCAAGAGCTAATGTGACACAGACATACTTGCAGGCGAATGCGAGATGAGGGGATGGATAGGAGTAAGATCATAGATAGGTTGAGCCAGGTTTGGAATGAAAGCAGAGGAACAAATGAGAAACAAGAGATGGATAAGTCCAGATTGATGGCTTAGAGCTCCTTGAAGCTCTTCCATATAAAGAATTAGTGTCCAAAGCGTACAACCAGTCTGGTCCCTGAAGTGTGTCTTACAGGGGAGGGTAGTAAAAGTTAAATGTAGGTCTTTGATTTTATCCCAATAGGCCTCGACTCTGTGTTGCCGGTGCATATCAACAGAGGACAAACACATCTGTTACAATGACAAACTCCACCTGTATATTTATGTTTGAATGCCTTAGCAGTCAGGCACAAAGTCTAGCTGCAGATGTTCAGTAGGGTTTGTGTCTCACTTCTTATATTTTGCCCACACTTTTTTTTTTTAAAGATTGCTAATGTAGTTTTGATATAAGATTGAAATTGATGTCAGAATTGATGCTGTGTCAGTTTTGGGTGTGTAAAGGTGGAGAAAGAATGAGTCATGCATGTAACACAAACCATCACATCAAGTTATTCTTAAGATTATTTTAATTCTGATATTTGAAGTAAAACATACATTTTAAAAAGGGATTTCTTATAATTTGTGTGACTAGATTTCTATAGAACATTGTCAAACAGCACAGAATGACATCATTAATCCAACCTATAAATGCCTCGGTATTGAAGATTGTCTCACTATTTCTTGCCTGAATGTCAAAGAGTTCAATGTCAAGCTCCCAGATGGCCGCGCTGCAGGTCATTATGATCAGCATATATGTGTGTTTGTCTAATGTGGGTTACAGAGAGCGAGAATGATACTGATGAGGTTAATGGAATGACATGTCTCTCGCAGCTCCTCTTATTACAGCTAATTTAGCTCCTGTGCAAGTGGACAAGAGAATGGAAGTGGACGGGGCATAGAGCTGGATTGGAGGACATTTGATTTAACAGCAGCAAGGACAATGTAAGACAAGTTTGAGGAAGCGTGTGATCATGACTCAGATAATTGGTCTTTTACAAAAGTCAGTGTCATCACTATTTCATGTTTAAGGTGAATGCTCAATAAACAATGTTCACTATGCACTACCTTCATTGTGGTAGGATCTGTTACTGTTTGTCTTCACCCTCTTTATGTAGGACTGAGATGGTTTGGACATGTCCAGAGGAGAGATAGTGAATATAGTGGTAGAAGGATGCTGAGTTTTGAACTGCCAGAAAGGAGACCTAGAGGAAGACCAAAGAGGAGGTTTATTGATGTAGTGAAAGAGGACATGAAGGTAGTTGGTGTGAGAGAAGAGGATGCAGAAGACAGGGTTAGATGGAGGCAACTGATGTGACCCCTGAAGGGAAAAGCAGAAAGGAGAAGAAGAGGAGGAGGAGAGTAGAGTAAAGTAGGACTTTATTCATCCCTTCAGGAGGTTCCATCAGGGAAATTAATTTCTCCGTCACATTACAGACACAGCACAGTACGTACACAGAAAGAAAAGACACACAGAAAGTAATGCCAACACCAAATAGAAAGAGTAATAAATAATAACCCACCAGACAGAGAGAACAATAAATAATTAATAATAAATAACCCACTAAATAAAGGAATATACAAATACAGAGACCTAAATGTGCTTAGGAATAAAGGGCATGAATAAATAAACCTGGATAGGCAAGGACTGAACATTGTATTATATTAGTGTATATTGTTTACATTGTTTGGTTCATTGTTTCCGTCACCCCTCCACTCTCGTGTGAACTCCCTTTTTCTTCATCTCCCCCAGAGAGGAGTTGAGCAGTTTAATGGCTCAGGGGAAGAAGGAGTACAGTCTGTTTGTCCTGCATTTTGGGAGGCGTAGCCTCTGGCTGCTCAGGCTTCTGAGGCTTCTCTGTTTGTTGGTAACGGAGTGTAGAGTTTCACTTTGTTTTATTGTGTAACTACTTTTTCAGGGACATTAAAAAAAATTAAAAACAAAAGATCCAAACAATTCAAGCAGCTGGACTCTCGTTTTGGTTGAAATCCTTATGAGTTTATGAGTCTTTTTTATTCAAGTATCCCTGAATAAGTCGGTGACTTCTATCAGCTCTAGTACGAAAGAGTTTAATTAGTGTTTCCCTCCAGGGATCAATTAACATATCACAAAACACAAAACTATCCAACAGAAGTACACAGTGTAAACGGATTGTTTCAGTGTTGTGGGTTTCAAGTGTTTGTTGCATCTCTGCCGGCCATGATCCAAAGCAGGATTTAGTGTTTCATGTGCTTGAATTAATTTGTATGAGCAGAATACTTAAAGTATTTTGCATTGAATTGCCATTTTAAATAAAATAAAATAAAAACGAAACATATGCCAATGAGGAGTTGAGGAGATTATGTCGTCGATGCAAGTTTTTTGGTTTGTTAGCCTGTGTCCTTGTGCCTGTGAGCGTGTGTGTGTGTGTGTGTGTGTGTGTGTGTGTGTGTGTGTATTGTGAGAAACAGATTTTAAAGTTTAAAATGAATTTCAGTGACAGTTTGTGAAAGTTTCGGCCCTCCTTTGCCTCTGATTGACTCCGTATGTTGATAATGTAGTTCTATCAGACAGGAGCTGGCTGGCGACATTCCCTCTGTTTGATGAATGCAGTATTTTCTGTAGCTATAACTATTATATTGCTGTCAGTTCTATTGGTTCTTAAAGGAAATTAACTTCTGCATATAAATTGTGTTGAGCGGCACACGTGATAATATGCTGGAATGGTACATTGGTCCCTTTTCACTCTATTTATTGGTAAATTATTTTGAATATTTGAGAAACATACAAACATTAGTTAGCCTATAAAATAAACCATTATAGTGAAAACGCCAGTACTTTGGTGGAAAAGGTTTTGAATTATGTTATTCTTAATGATTGGGACATAAATTTGAGCAAATGGTATTTTTATAATGTTTTCATTTATTTATTTGACGATTGATATGCATTCTCTTAGACGGGGAGAAATACAGGAGAGCGACAAAGGAGAGAGAGAGACAGAGAGAGAGAGAGAGAGACTGAGAGAGAGAGAGAGAGAGAGAGAGAGAGAGAGAGAGAGAGAGAGAGAGACTGAGAGAGAGAGAGCGACTGAGAGAGAATTCTGAATTTTAAAATGGCAAAGAAAGCTCTGAGGTAAAGGAGAAGAAGCAGAAAGAATTGGTGCAGTCAGGGTAAACACAGCAGAGAGAATGCAGTCATGTTAATTACATTAGGTGAAGAAAATGACGGAGAGGCAGCAAAGAGGGGGTAGGTTAGAGTGTAGACAAGTAATGGGTTGTGAAGGTTGAATAAGCACCATCAGGAGAGTATCAATTTGTGCCTCATCTTCCTCTGACCATAAAGTACATGCCTCGGGCCAACAAGCACACACACGCACGCACGCACACACACACACACACACACACACACACACACACACACACACACACACACACACGCACACAGTATGTGTTTCTGGTTTTACAGAGGACATGTTGCCTTTCATAATTCAATCGGAACCACATTAACCTCTTTCTACACACGCCTCTCTCTGCCGGCTTCTACACATATCTCTCCTCATGATGCCTCCACCCTTCCTCCATTTCGCTTACTCACCTTTTTATTAAAAAAAAAAAAATTCACCGTCATTAGACATGGCCACATACAAGCCAAGTGTGTTACATTCAAACGGTCATCTGGCACTGGATGCAGTCCTTTTCGCTTCTAAGGTAATGGGTGCAACACTAGTGTTGGACCCATTAACAAAAAAAACTTGTCTTATATGGACTGTAGAGGAAGAACATAAACAACACAGGGATAAGATAAAGCATGGAAAAAAAAATCTGGTTTATTCAGCAATAAGTGGCTGTGACAAAGGAGATAGATAAAAACTTTGTACCGCTACAGTCTTAAACAAGCATCTCTGTGCAAGGGTTTGTTTGCACCTATGTGCACGTGATCCACAGCAGATTCTTCAGAATCTTTTTATCATGTGCAGTGAGATGTTTCTTGATTTTATACAACTCTACAGTGAATTCTACTTCTGTCGGGGGTGTGTGTGGTTTGACTTGTGTTGTGTTGTTTGGTTCAGACAGAGAAGAGGTGCACATCGTGATGTGAAGAGAGCCGATATCCCCAAGGCAGACAGGTCTGACCTTTAATTTCACTGGGAGGAGAGAAATGAGGGAAATCATGGGGAGAGAAAGAGAGGAATTAGACCAGTAAGGAGAAAGGTGAGAGGAAGATGATACTGGGAGGAAGTCTGTTTTTGTACAAACTATTGTAAAAAAAACAAAACATTACAGTACTTCCTGTAAAAGACCAACAAATCAACTATAGATTATATACTTCCCATCTTATTGGAACTAATATCTCCACTGAGGAACATGGTTCGGTTGGTTAAAAGTGAGTCTGGAATGTTTGATTAAACCTTGGCAATGCACTAAAACGTGACACTATGGTGGTGCACACACTTCTCACCTTTAATTACTTCTAAAGAGAGTTGGCTGAAGTGAAAAACCTTAATAGATAAATCGGATGATAGAAAACACACATTGATCTCTGGTTACCTCTCGGCATGAATATAAAATATCTGTTGTTTTCTGGGTTCTCCCTAGCTTGTTTTTATACAGACCTGTTAATTGTGTGTCAGGTAGTGTGTGTGTCAGCATTACATACAACCTAATATCAATATATAAGGAAGTGTCTGTGTAGGTTTTCTCTAGGTTCTCTAACTTCCTCTCACCTCCAAAAACATGAAACGTAGGTGAATTGGTCGCCCCAAAATATACCGTAGGTATGAGTGGGAGCTTGAGTGGATGCCTGTCTATGTGTGGCGCTGCAAGGAACTCATGTCTCATCCAGGGTGTACCCTGACTTTTGCCTGAGGCCAGCTGGGATAGGCTCCAGCAGACCTGCGACCCATGTTAAATGGCTGAAGACGAGGTGATGATGGTCATCTTGTCTTCAAGAAGATGTATGAATGAAAGTAATTCTATAATAAATAATGTTTGATGTTTCATAATCCATAATGTATAAAACATTTTAATGGATAACAATTCAGGACAGCAGACAGGCAACTTGTACATGTGAATTATTTCACTATGGAGTCATGCCTTTGTAATATGTGCAGATGGGTTTTGTCATAGTCTTGCTGAAACATGCAAGATCTTTGCATGTATGTGTATACATAATTTATATTTATATGTGTGTGTGTGTGTGTGTGTGTGTGTGTGTGTGTGTGTGTGTGTGTGTGTGTGTGTGTGTGTGTGTGTGTGTGTTGTGTGTGCGTGTGTGTGTGTGTGTACTGTATATACTGTATATAGAGAGAGATATATAGATATAGATATAGATGTAGATATAAATATTCAACTTTCATGGTGGCTTCAAAATGTGTACATTACCCATGTACACTAATGCACCCCCATATCAACGTGGTTGCTGCTTTCAAGATTTGTGCTGACAAGTGTAATGGCCCACCTCCTCTTTAGTATGGAGGTCGAGGCATCCATAATATCTAATAGGAATTTCAGATTCTGTCTTGTCAGACCACTGGACAGTTATCCACTTTGCCTCAGTCCATTTTAAATTAGCTCAGGTCCAGTGAAAGTAGCAGTGTTTCTATTCAGTTTCCTCTTTGCATTGAAAAATTCAACTGTCATTTGTGGAGCATCGACAAACCGTTTTAATAGTTTGAACATGCTCTTGAGCCCACAGAGTGATGTCCATCAAAAAATCAAGTCCGTTTTTAACACAGTGATGCCTACTTCAAAATCATGTTTGTTTTTACTGCAGTGATCTCCACTGCAGTCATGTCTGTTTTTAATGTATTAATGTGACTGCAAATTTATGATTGGTGCGTTATTTGTCAGTGAGAGGTGAACCGCATTAGTTTTGGATTTTCTATTTAAAGAATTCTAAATACATGTGGTTTCTTCACTTTGCCTGGTGTGTATTGTGTTGCTACAAAATACTAACAAGGACAGACTAAGGAAACCACCTGTTAAAAAGACATCATTACAGACCCACAAAATTCCCAGGTAAGCAGTGTTTCTGGCTCAGTATAGCTTAAATGACAGAGACTAATGATAAAGGTGACAGGCATTTTCATTTTTTGGTTCTGTGTGTCAGCGAGTGAGAGAGTGAGAAACAAAGTGAGTTTCTGTGTGTATAAAGGCTTAAGATTAATCCTGTTGTATTCAATTGGATCAAAGTTGCTTTTTTAAGCTCTATTTGTAAAAAGAAAATGCAATAAAACTAATTTGTAATGTCTCTACACACAGTCACACACAACTAGGATTTAAATATTTCAAAAAAGTCAACAAACCATGTTTATGTCTGCATACTTGTGTATGATTTTGTTTATACGTGTTCCCTCCTGACCAAAAATGACAGAATGACAATCACTCAGCCGAGTGGTTGAAGTGGGCAGTTGTCTCCAGACATGCTTCAATGTATACAACTCCAAATAATCTCCCTCCTTATATACACATCACACACACACACACACACACACACACACACACACACACACACACACACACACACACACACACACACACACACACACACACACACACACACACACACACGCATTTGTGGATGTATGCACACGCACCACAGGAGGCTGTCAAGTAAGAAAGTGGTGTTCTGTTCAGTTTCCTGAAGCATGTGACAGCTCCCAGACAGGAGGAGAACGATAAGAATGGAGACGAGAAGAGGGAAGGGGATGAGCTGAAAGAGAGAGAGGAGACAATAAAATACACTGAGGAGGTTAAAGACACAGGAGAGGAAGCCTGCCGACAAAATTTATGTTTGGTTGAGTCTTAACTCCCGAACAATGAGTTGGAAGTAAACAATGAGGTAAAAGTAGAGCCAGAATATTCACATTTGTCTTGGGTCAATCATTTGTTTCCTCTTCAATACACAGTCCCCACAAATGCAAGCTAATGGAGAAGGACAATAATCCTAAACACTCAGACAAGGAAATGAAGATATTATAGAGCCAATGCACCCCCCATGTTATGGCAGTTTACAACATATACACCAATTTTGTCATATGTCATCATGACCATGTTAGAGAACACAGTAAAATTGAACATTGATCTTGTTTCTGTTCTTTGTGGCATGATGCCGTGTGTGCATTTGAGGTTTCTGCAGAAATATTTTTTTTTACTTTGATCTCAGAAAATACCATTGTCTTGTTCTCACTCTAAATTTTATTCATCTTAATTTTGAAACGAGTATTTTTGCTGTCACACGTGTACTTTTGCAAAAACGTTTTAAAGTTACTGTAGTACAAAAACCTTACATAGTTTCCATTAAAACTGTGGCATGTACTTACTGCTCAGCATGTCTTATGGCCATGGTACTATTAAGGAACAAATTACGCAAACTTTGTAAAACTGATTTTAAAAGTCCTGAATCGGTTTGAAGTAAGGACAGTCATGTTCACTCACTACTGAGTATGTTGTGAGAAGTATTGAGGTTAGTGTCATACACTAATGTGTTGCAACATAAACAGATGCTGATCTAACACAGTGACAGTAGGAGAGAATTAATACAGTACCTGGAAAGTCACATCTACCTGCACTTAACATGCAAACCACATTACAGCAAACCAGTCACAGACTCATCCAAATCCACAAATAACGAATCAAAGTGAGTATTTATGGCTTCTGCCATGTGCTGAAATATACAGCATTACACCAGGCTCCGTAAATCTGTTACCACTGATTTAATAGCACTACATTGGGGAGCAGGAACATTCGAAATTTGTCCTACTATGTTGCATCTGAAAGGCGTCAGCTCTTCACACCAACTGTGTGTTTTCTCTGGTTAAAACTGAAGTAGAAAGGTTTGCTGTCTTGAATTCAAATAAAGTTTAATTAAGGACTCACAAATAGATAGCTTTCTGGAAAACATCACAATCCTGAGATATGGGGCCTAGAGATTTAAAGAGGATTAAAAGATAAGTATGATGACACCAAAGAAGAATGCATGACATGACAGATTATTTGGAAACACAAGCATGACTCATTTTTTATGGCTGGCTGCAGACGTGAATTCTCTGTCTTCATTCAAATTTTAAAACTCATTTTTTATGTTACATTATTACATTGTTATCACAACTATATCAGACATTCTTGGTTACAGGAGAATATGATTAATATGAATAATTAACTCATATATTGGAGTAATGTGTATTTATATTTTTACCACAAGTTTTTGTCAGGCATGTGTTTAATTCACAAAAACTAAAGTGAAAAAACCTCTTCTCTTTGCAAATACATTTTCAGTCAGTGGTCAGTGGTTGTGTTGAGCCTTTTGTTGTTCATGCAGTGCATCAGTGATTGATTGTTCTTTCATGGATTAACCTTTCATAATTTCCTTTTGTGTTTGTCTAACAATTTAATTGTGAAAATGGATAATTACTCTGCTGCTTATGTACTGGCAGTACCTCTCTCTCTTACAGGAAATTACATCAGGTGACAGTGTAATGGTTATAAGGAGCCTTATCAGACAAAATGCAGTGGAAGTATATTGAAGAAAAGAAAATCATATTGATCAGTGACAATGTTTGTCATCAATCTGCACCTTTAGCACGAGGGCAGATTTAATCTGTCCATTCAGTTTGAATCAAATAGTCAGACCCTTTTGGAAAGAAGGCAGCATATGCAGACGGAGCTGCATGCTGAACTGTAATGACTCCTGCAGTTGGTGCCTGTCCACCCACACCGTTTTGGTTTATTATGGTATGGCTCATTCACATAGATAGAGAAGTTACTGTACTTATTTTTTTTGTTTCTATGGTAACGTGAACTTGAGATGCAGCCAGCTAAGAAATCAATGGCATTTTCCTGTCTCTGTAAACCTTACCCTGTAGATACAACAGTGTATATTTGTATACAAGTGCATAGACCCAAACACAGACATAAAAGACACTCATTTGTACAACACAAGTTGTATTCCAGTTTCAGTATTTTGCTGGAGAAATTCGGTGCAGCAGTGGTACTTCACATCTTGTGTTATTTTATGTCAGAAGCAGAGAAGAACAGCAGTCAGTATCAGCAATATTTTAGAAAAATGCTTTACAATTGTGACATTGAATTATTTGTGTAGGGAGTGAAATTGCTCTGCAAGCATATATTAGACTGGTTAGAGTGGTCTTATAGTGAAACAAAATAATTGGAGGGAAAACAAAAAATATTTCTTTGAAATTATCACAATGCAGGGGAAACTGCATTTCAATAAATTGGATAAAATAAACAATAACATTTATCAAATGTGTCAAAGAACACATCCATCATGGTGAATAAAGGTCACAGCACAAACTGGATTGGCTTAAAAATGAGACACAAAAAAAAGCTCCCGTTGAGTCTTAATTTATTTCATTTAGTTCCAGGCATACAAACACTTTTGAAATTGCAGTGCTAGAAGTAAAATAAACATTTCAGAAAACGATGCAGTTCATTAAAAAGAAAATTTGATAGAACACACCAATCTTTAGTTTGATTGCACACTTGTTGCACTATTGATTAAGGCTGTTTACTGTTTTCACTGTTTGATTCTTTCCATCAATTTTTCAGAGTACTCATTGCATAGTCACAGTTTGAACTTGAGTAATTTGGAAATCAGGTAAAATGGCCAATGTTTCCCTGTAGCCCTTGATTAGAGCGCTTTTTCACAGTATTCACTGCAGGGAGAAGAGAGGTCGATTGCCTGCGTGTGTGTCTGTGTGCACGCGTATGTGTGCAGTTGTGTGTGTGTGTGTGTGTGTGCGCGCACTGCTGTCAGAGAAGGGAAGAGTGTGGACGTAAGTAATGAATCTATTGTCACTTTCTATTTGCCACGCTACAGCATCAGCACACACCTCTCCCACGGGAGGACACACTACCTTGTTGAGCTCTGAGGGTGAACTGATGGAAACTGGTTCAAAGTATATGTGGAGTGGAGAGAGGTAGGAAATAGATTGGGAGGAGGAGAGGGGGGGTGTTGCCACATATTCCATATTGTATATTTGTAGTTATTATATTGGCTTTAACATATTCACATAATATGGAGTTGTGGACATGTGGGTTATGCATTCACTCCATTTGGCTTATCAGCTGTCAGCTACACTTATATTAATTGGCATCTTGGTGGAGATAGTGCTAGCAGGTTGTATTTGAAAGAACGTTCTAGCATGCAGATTTCCTCATATCCTACCACTCACTTTAGGTATCGGCAAGTGTATCTTTCATGTTCAGTCATTGAACCAAAGCAATCAGTTGTTTCTCCAGGCTGCTGGAAAATTATGTGTACATCTTTCAGCTGTGGGGCTGTCAACAAAGTTTGAAGAGACTTGAAATCTGCTGATTAATGTCCAATCCCCACCTATATATTTGAATAAGCTCACTGGAAAAAGTCTAAAGCTGTCACGCTGTTACCACTCCACCTCCTACCTGTCAATCAAGCGCCCAACCAATCACGGCGCCCAACCAATCGCGGCGTGCCTGCTGGAGGGAATCATGTGAACAATATGGTGTAAGAGATCTGTTATGTTAGGAGAAGAAATAACTATACAGTACATGGACTTCTCAGTTAACATAGTTTTAGAGTGTCATAACTGTTGCAACAATTTTCATGATTTTGAGCAGAGTTCAAACAGCAGGAACGAAACAGAAAACACGATGAAATGCAATGAATTCTGAGTGAAACTAGCTGGCTAGCAAGATCAGTCTGTCCTGCTATGGTTTCCATGTCAAATGGGACAATCATTGTAGTTGGGAAAAATGCTCCTCTGTCAAAAACGCTCATTAAGTAACTACATACAGTTCTGCTCATGTAGTCAGCTAATAGAACTATCACTTCTCTAAAAGTTCTTTTCCACTTGCTCTTTTGACAGGTGCCTTTTCCTTTAACGTGAGCTCCTTTCCCAATCTCACCATTAGTTAGCTTTCTTTCTCCCGTTAGCCTGCTAACATTCATCTATGGCTTCGCAATGCCCCCCCAGCGCAATCCATGATTTGCAAACACAAAGTTGGTACGTCACCACATTGATTTTTGACTATGTTGGGTGCGGTTGGTTTATAATACCAATACATTTGTTTTCATATGTTTGATATGAAGTCTGATATTATTGTTTTATCATGGAATTTTCACGGGTTCCTGCTAGTATAATTTAATGTAGTCATATCATAGTGTTTAATCTTCTGAATATCAACTCAATCATCAAACATCAAATAAGGGAACTCACTGATTAGTGCATGGACTCAGCTTCTAAACGCCTCTGTGTTATATTTACACTAGTTAATATTAACCTCTCCACCCTATGTGAGATCGCCCTTCCCATTACAGTGTGGAGCTATTGCTATGGTGATCACTCAATCCTGCGCCAGGATGTACCTGGCACACCTGCTGTTGTTGGCTTTCACCATGGTTTCAGCAAATACAGTTTTACTATTGTTTACCACCAGTAAAAAGGCGTGACATTATATGCATTTTATACTTTTGAGTCAGTTCTGCCTAAAGTTGAGATGGTTGATGTCCAGTGTGGTCTATTCATATTTGAGAGAAGCACATCAGAGACATGGCTCCACCTCTACAGGATTCATATCTGATTGAGAACATGTAAATCCTAAAACATCAACAGCAGCTCTCATTCTCTGCCCTCTACAGGAAACCATTAGATCTCGTGTCTGTGGAGACAATTAAACACATAGTGGGTGAATCTGTCAGTTACTGTGTTTTGGTGGTAGAGGATTTACTCAAATTAGTGTTGCAATTTAAGGATTAAGTCAGATAAAGTTTCCTCTTATATTCTAACCACTTCAATTTAATTTAATCACACAGAACAACACATTTCAACTCTTTGGAGCCAGAGGGTTTAATGTTTGGCTTAGAGTTTATTTAATAACAAATGTATGGAGTTATTCAACAATAGGAACATTTACATCATAATGTGCTTCTATACAAAATGATGGTAGTTAGATAGTATAGGCCTTTCAGATGCAAATTCAATGAAGTTACTTAATATGATAC